>NC_053164.1:110505611-110810611 GCF_016835505.1 Polypterus senegalus | reverse complement strand
GGGCTTGTACCTCCTCCAGACTGCGAGGGGGCGTTCGCCCTGGTTATGTTGGGCGCAGCCGGCACTTCCGCCACACTGGGGTGTGTCTGCGGAGGAGTGCTGGGGAGCAGCTGGAGCCCATCCGGGTTCCTTTTAGGCCTCCCTTCAGTCGAGAGTGGAAGTCGGGTGGAAGAGAGACGGAGCTGGAGAGAGAGGACTGGAGGTGGCCAGAAAGGCACAAAGGACTGTGAGGCCTGGATTGAGGGGAATCGGTGCTGGAGGCAGTGGGGTTTGTGTGCACGTGACTAACTGTAAATATTCCTGTAAATAAACATGTGTTGGTTGCAAAAACGATGTCCATCTGTCTGTGTCCGGGCCAGCGTCCACAGTGGCGTACCCGGCAGAATGCTCCACCTGGGTCGAGGTGGGGACCTGCATTAAAAACAAATATTTCTGTGGACGGCCCAGCGCAGCAGCGGACCCGACACACTCGCCGCGGGAGCGGCCCGTGCACAACCCCGCGGGAGCAGTTTACCCCAGGGACCGCCGCCGGACCACAGAATGGCCATCCCCAGGTGCGGTGGCTCCGAAAGTCATGCTGCCAAGGCGGACGGCCAGGCCGGCGTGGCGACACAGAAGGCCACACCGAGGCAGGGGCCTTTAGAGTGACGGGATCCGGGAGGTGAGTGCCCTGCCCTGCAGTAATCAGCCCTTCGGGGCTGCGCTTACCTTGTTTCCCACAGGGAGGGCGAGGGCGGCAGCGGAGGAGGCTGCAAAATCGGACCCATTGAAAATGCCACCGCACCCAGGGAAGGGAAGACAAGATGGCCACGGGCCGGATGTCCCGCCCGCTGACAGGCACGGGATTGGCCGGTGTCTTGTGTGCCCGCCAATGATGGTACAGAGGCGGGACCAAGAAATGCCAGTCTAGTGCCGAGAAGTGACCCGATTGGGCCAGAGGGAGTTGCCCACAGGAGGCAGACGACGAGTGTGGCTGATGGACAGGAAAGCCCACCGACGTCTGTCTCCCAGTTTTCGCCGGTGGCTCTGCGCGAGCCGGAGGAGTCCCTTCGGCCTGCAGAGTCGCCTTTATTACAGATGCTGAGTGCTCTCGCCGTCCAGCTGGAAAAGCTGAAGGGGAAGGCGGTCGCGTCGGGGGAGACGCCGTGTGACACGGAGGATCGGCGCGACGCTGGAGCCTTTGGCCGACAGAGTACTGCGGGGAAGGTAGGTCTTGCCGTCCCCGTAAAGCATAAGGGGGGATTCGCCGAAAACGCCCGTGACTTTACTAAGGAGGACCGGCATCAAGTAGACGATTCCCCAACAGCGGACGCGGTGGTGCAGACTGCCTGCGGAGCGAGGAGAGCGAGTACGCAGGGGCTGGCAGGACAGGGGCTGATGAGTGCCCTGGGTCCTAGCGCCCTGCGCTCCAAGCCCGCAGCAGTCTCCTGTCGCTCTGCAGGGACGCAGACGGGGCTGGATTTGAGCTGTCACCATGCTCAGACCCAGACCATCAGGGCGTCCAAGAGTAGAGGGAGGAACCGAGGGGTGAATGCCTGTTCCTCCGATAGGTGGGGACGTGGAGCTGGGTGCGCGCGTCCGGTGAATGGCCGTCCTCTGCGGAGGCAGAGGGAAACCCCTGGGCGGCTGGACGAGCCGCCTGCAAGAGCAGTCGCACTAACACCGAAAGGACGGGCATGGAACCTGTGGTGGAGGAGCCAAACAGGCAAGTCGCGTGCTGTCAGTAGGGGGGAGAACGCTGCCGGTACAGAAACCGGTGGGACGCTCGGTGCGAGAGTCCCGGCAGGGCTTCTGGCCCTACCTTTTGTCTTTCCACAGGACCGAAGCCCTGACGAGCGCTGGGACCGACAGTGTTTGGAACCTGCCCTCCTGGAAGGGGCCGCTCCGAGGGAGGACTCCCCACCTGGCAGCGGATGGTGCCCAGCTGGTGGGGACGGTGGAGGCGAGAGCGGCGCAGACCAGGGAGGCGCGTTGGCGTCGGAGGGGGTGCCGAAATAAGATGTTCCAGGGTGCCGTGTTGGACCCTGGGGACATAGTAGGACCCACTCTGGGGACGTGCTGCCCTCTCGGGAAGTGCCACTCGCACCGACATGTCTTCGCTGGCGGTGGGGCACTGTGGCATCCGGCCGGGGCTGGAGCCCTGCCGGGACGCCCAGGAGGACCAGAGGAGGGCTTGTACCTCCTCCAGACCGCGAGGGGGCGTCCGCCCTGGTTATGTTGGGGGCCACGGGTAAGGGGCTTGGAAGCCCAGCCCTGTAGGGACCCGTGGCCACCAGCAGGCGGCGCCCCGGTGCCTGAACAACCCTGGAGCCCGGCACTTCCGCCACACCAGGAAGTGCTGGGGGGAAGACGACAGGGGACACCCGGACAGCTTCCGGGTGCGCAGGCGGCACTTCCACCACACTGGGGCGTGTCTGCGGAGGAGTGCCAGGGAGCAGCTGGAGCTCATCCGGGTTCCTATTTAAGGGGCCGCCTCCCTTCAGTCGAGAGCGGGAGTCGGGTGGAAGAGAGACGGAGCTGGAGAGAGAGGACTGGAGGTGGCCAGAAAGGCACAAAGGACTGTGAGGCCTGAATTGAGGGGGATCGGTGCTGGAGGCACTGGGGTAAGTGTGCACGTGACTAACTGTAAATATTCCTGTAAATAAACGTGTGTTGGGTGCAAAAGCGATGTCCGTCTGGCTGTGTCCGGGTCCACAATACATATAAACATATCTACATATACACATATCAACACATACACATATCTATATATATATACATATATACATATACACATCTACATATACATACATATATATACACATATCAACATATATATATACATACATATACATACATACACACACATATATATATATACTGTATACTTTATATATATATATATATATATATATATATATATATATATATATATATATATATAGAGCAAAATACCCGCGCTTTGCAGCTGAGAAGTAATGTGTTAAAGAAGTAATGAAAAAGAAAAGGAAACATTTTGAAAATAACGTAACATGATTGTCAATGTAATCAATGTAATTGTTTTGTCAGTATTATCTATATCTAATGAAAAACATTATTTGTTAATTTATCTATCCATTCCTAAATAATTAAATGGACAGGCTGTTTCGTAACAGTGCAATATGCTGCTTGTTAAAATGGATGACTAGTGCTCTTACGTGCACTTACTGTAGTGCTGCATGGGTATTATGAAGTATCGTATCTGTTCAAGTTCTATTTAAATTTTAAATATGAGTAATATAAGTAAAATATGTTTGGTAGGAATGTAAGTTAAATTTAGTCATTATTGCATAATTTTTTCTTCACCATAGAAATTTAAAGACTAAATTCAACTTACATTCCTACCAAAGATATTTCTGTCGACTAAATAGAACCTACTTATATCCAAATTCGAGCTATTGAGCTGTCGCCTGGCTGCCTGAATAAGTCACCCTCGCTTCGCTCTTACTTTTCTACCGTTCATTTAATCATGGCTAGTCGCAAAAAAATTAGAACATGGACAGAGGATTACACTGAGTATGGCTTTACCAAAACAATTATTGATGGTGAATAAAGTATCCATTATTCATAAAGCTTCAATTGGTGATCTGTTTTTCTGCGTTAACCTCATATTTTTTCATAGTTCTCCTCAAACCAAGGGGGTGCGAGGGTAAAATGAAGTGCTGATATATATTTATTGAATATATTGAAATAGTTTTACTGTCAAATAATGGAAATAGTACGCGGCACATGTTTCGCCCTAATTCTGGGCTCATCAGGTGTACACATTCACTGCACCCCCTCTCGGGAATTGAACCTCAGAGGTCAGCGCTAGAGGCAAAGCCTCTCGTGTTGCGCCACAGCGTGTGGTTCGTTTATTTGACAGTATGTAGATCAGGGTGTTTATATGCCTCCTCCAGACCGAGAGGGGCGTCCATCCTGGTTATGCAGGAGGCCTCGGGTAGGGGGCTTGGAAGCTCAGCCCTGTAGGGACCTGTGGCCACCGCCAGGCGGCGCCCCAGTGCCTATTTATCCCGGGAGCCGACAGGGGACACCCGGACGGCTTCCGGGTGCGCAGCCGGAACTTTTGCCACACAGGGGTGTGGCCAAGACTAATTGCCGGGAAGCAGCTGGAGCCCATCCGGGTTCCTATAAGAGGGGCCGCCTCCCTCCAGTCATTGGTGGATGTCGGGAGGTAGTTGGCAGAGCTGGAGAGAGGACAGGAGGCGGCCAGAGGAAAGGCACAAGGACTGTGAGCCCTGGACTTTGGGGGAATCGGTGCAAGAGGCTCTGGGGTTGCACGTGAGCAAAACTTGTAAATAATTGTAAATAAAAGTATGTTGGGTGAACTTATGATGTCCGTCTGTGTGTGTCCGGGCCAGCGTTCACAATATATATATATATTTTTTTTTGAGAAGAAATTGCTTCTAACATTGGAACGTTTAGTTAACCTAGGCATTTATTTTATTTAAAATTAGGATTAGGATTAGAAATTCCAATTTTTTTAAAATACTTTCAATCTATTGTTGGTAAATAATAAAAGCAAAACAAGAATTATTAAATGTAATATATAATAAATAATAAATGCATATTATTTCTTCAACAAAAATTATAGTTTTGTTCACTATGGCTCATTAAATAAAATGTAATTGTTCTCATATACTGTATTGATGGTTGAAAATGTAGCATTATCTTTTTTTTTTCTAATAAAAAATACTCAGAAGTATCGGTACATCCCTATTTGGAATTAAATTGCTAACTTAACTGATCTTTCTTCCAGCCAATCACATAACAAATGTTTTAAGTTAAACCTAGGACACCAGCAGAAGCATATTCAAATAGAAACCTGGAAACATTTTACCTAACCTTATGAACAAGTTAAACACACATGGTAACCCTTACCAAGCTACTTTTGGCCTTGGAACCCCTGCACATTTTATTTTTAATCTCTATCTTAACTGAAGGATTTTTTTTTCTGTCCTCCCGGCCATCTGATCTTATTATCTTACTCATATCTATCTATCTTTAGAGACTTAGAATATGATACTATATGGACTCTACTTTTCTACTACAATCTAAATATTGTATATGTAATCAATATGTTAAGCTAAGTTGTTTTTCTTTCCTTGTAACTAATTTCTTTTAACATCTTTTAAAGCACTTTGAGCCACATTCTGTGTATGATAATGTGCTACAGAAATAAATATTGTGTTAGAATTTGTTTTAAATTAATAAAATACAAAAGCTGACAATTCTACATTGAGTAGTGCGCTACATAATACAGCTTGTTTTGCACTGTACATTACTTGAAAATAATACTAGGGATGACATCCATCTATCTATCCACCCATCCCACTTCTGAACATACATCTTACATTGTAAATTGTTATCTATTCTAGAAGGTTTACTTTTCTAGAGGTTTACCTACCTTGGCAGTGCCATTCATGTCTCTGGTGACTCTTCCTATGAAGTCAGTAGACAGATTGGGAGAGCATAGGGAGTCATGAGGTCGCTGCAAAGGGGTGTGTGGCGCATTTCCCAGAAGGTGAAAAGGCTCGTAGGATCTTCGTTTTTGGGGACCCGGGTATCTGGACCAGGCCAAGGGGTCACCCCGCCCACATAACACTTGGCTTTGGCAGATTGGGGGGTAATTTCCGGAGGGTGGGACTGGACCGCATGTATGCCTGGAGGGGTTGCCAACCAGGATCTCAAGCTATTTCGTCCTGTGGTGGGTGTGGCAACGCACTGTACTAGTGCATGCTCCCCAACCTGACTTGACTAGAAAGTAAGGATACAAGGTAAAAACCAAAAATAAATGGGGTGCCATACCACTGCATGGCACGTTCAAACACAGACACACATGCTCACAGCAACCATAAATGATTAGTTTAGCCAAATTACCATCCATCCAGTCACTGAAATAGCTTAATGGTATTTATTCCAGGATTATGGGTACTTGAGCCTGTTCCAGCAGCATCGTAACATTGTAATTATTGTTTTTTACATATTTTTTTTTTTACCAAAATCATTTAAATCAACTTTTAAATATACTTTTGTAATTAGTGATGCTGTATTTTGACAAATGTGAGCACATATTTGCGTATTTTATGAAAGGTTTGATACCTAAAATTAACAAACGCAACCTTCATCACCACTTTGTTGGTGTCATAAGGCTTTTTCCTCTACTTAGAAATAAGTAGCCTAATTCTGACTATGTTTTCCTTTCTGCAAAGTTCTTTTGTTTTATACCTGCAAATTCAACACTCACTGTTAAAAACGGAAGCATTTAATGAACAAAGTGCTTTGACTACTCATACCAAAGCAAACTTTTTCTCCATTTAATAGAGTGTGTAAGAATAAAAAGGTTACAAATCCTTTGTGAAAGCACAAGTTACAAATTTTTGCATGCATTCCTGATATAACGGCACCTTGAACATGCTGGGAAAGTGAGATATACAGTTTATTCATTTAAAACTCAAATATTCACTTCATAGCATTTGGAATATTTACTTTAAAGGCAAACTTCTTCTGATAACATACACCATTTGAAGTGTAGAAAAAAAGTTTTATTATTCAAAATTATTTTCAGTGAGCTAGCTCACTGCCTGCTTTTTTTGATATGATATTTTTCCGCTTCAACACAATGATTTAATTCCAATTTCCATTTTCTCACTTTTGTTTCATTCTGCTGAAAATAATCATAAAAGTTACAGCTGTGCAGGAAGGATTAGAATATCTGTGTTTAAAAGTAAAGTTACTGTTCAATGAGTCAGCCAAGCTTCTTTGTTGTGCTTTACAGAGCATCATCTAGTAGCAGGACTGAGCCTTGAGGTGGAGAAAGAGACCTCATAACAAGCTGAGACACATGTTTTGTTTATGGGGCATTGGGAAACATCCATCCATCCATTATCCAACCCGCTATATCCTAACTACAGGGTCACGGGGGTCTGCTGGACCCAATCCCAGCCAACACAGCCCACCACAGGGCACACACATACACCAAGCACACACCAGGGACGATTTAGGATCACCAATGCACCTAACCTGCATGTCTTTGGACTGTGGTAGAAAACCGGAGCACCAGGAGGAAACTCACGCAGACACGGGGAGAACATGCAAACTCCACGCAGGAAGGACCCGGGAAGCAAACCCAGGTCTCCTTACTGCAAGGCAGCAGTGCTACCACTGTGCCACCATAATCATTAAGATTATTCAATATCTGTAAAAATGAAAAAATGACAAGAGGTTTGTGTTCAGAGTTGGTAAAGGGGTCTCTTGAATGTGAGATCCAATAAAGGCTGTAGACGAACTGGAACATTGATATTGATGGAGCCGCTTATGGTAGGAGACACTAAAAGATTCAAAGCTGAACTGAAAAATCAACAATGAGGGCTGGTTGAAAACTTAAAAGGGAATCTGTCATTAAGTACAAGGCAAACAGCATCTATACTGTGCAAGGCCAAAATTGCAAAGTAAAGGTCATCTCTGAGGTAGTAAATGCTGATCTCTGGAGTTTGACTGAATGGGTGTTAATGCATCCGACAAAGCTTTCTAGAAGATTTTCTACCTAGAGATGGATTCAGATAATAAATGTCAGTGGGGAGCAAGTGTAAAATAAATGTCTTTCCAGCATCAAAGGGTAAAAAGGGGGTCCAAAGAACAAAGTAAATGCTTCACAACAGGAGTGAATATAGCACAGCTTGGAATGAGACCCATAAATACAAATTATGATTAATTTCAGGTGGACATATGAGTGAAGGCAGGTTTAAAATTTTTATTAAGGAGGTGCAAAAATGAAGTGCAATCATACAAAAAGGATAACCAAGTTAAAGTGGCACTAGGTATTGTGGTAATGGCAGCTTCAAGCTATGTGAAGCATTTTGATGAGTCATAACAGGAAGCTCATAATGAAGTGGTAGGGATAATTATGGGAACACATCACAATGCAACACACTGCCCACATTAATACTTCACCTGCTCATTGACATTCAGCAGTGGAGGAAGCTGTTTGCAAGCATGGAGGACTCAGTCGAGGATAACAGGGCCAGATGACAATGTCTACATTTGAATTTGGTGCAGTGAGGCTGACTGCTGCGGGATGAGCAGCATGTTTAAAATAGAAAACATTTGATTTGATGCCATATGAGCAGATCAGTGGGCCAATAGTATGTTAACTCATATTCAGTTATCTGCTAGGTCAGTGATAAAGTATGGTAATTCTGTAATTCGGTAATTCCTTCATGTATAGTAACAACATACCCTACCCTGCTGACAGTAATGCTTTACTTCTTTGCTAATATTTACAGATGGTAGGAAATCATTTAAAAGCGTGAAACATTTAGCCAGGTCTGTGAAGGCAGGAGTCAATCACTACAGAATGTGTGTCTGAACATCTAGTGAGAGAAAAGTCCATCAATCAAATTTGATCACTAGCATTAAGGGATAAAGCAAACCTTGAAATTGCTATGGACCAAAGAAAGACAGAAATTCTTAAATAAATAACTTGTTCAGAGATATATGTCTCTCTAAAACTGACTTTCCATCCTGCCAAAGTTCAAATAGCATCTGTATGAAGCAGCTGCCATTTTCTAAAATGGTCTCTTTGAGGAGAGTGTGCTCATACATCTAACAATGAAAACTGTGAGCCTAGAAGTTTACTAGAAAAGCAGCAACGCTACTGGTAGGGAATCCATTCCCGGGAATGAAACTGCTGTAATTCCCGGGAAACTGGGAACGGCCAAGCTCACATATATAGCGTGTAAAAGTGTAAAAATCGATCAAGAAATAACAGAGTTATAGTTAAAAATCATTAAGGGACACAATTTTTTGGCCCACGGTGTAGTGTTTTGCAGACTGATTCAGTCAACCAGCAGCAGTCATCAGTCTTCTGGCTCCGACTAAGACTGAGTATAGTGGACTGGGAGGGGTCTGCGCTCGGTAGCTCACAAATGCCAGGACAGGGCAGACAACAGCTTTGAAAAGCAACTTGAAATTGCAATGCGTCAGTCTGTTGCATCCGCATTATCTGTGCCAAGAAACTTGCCATCACAGAATGATGACAAGAAACTGGATGCATCAGTAAAAGCTGAAATGGTGGTGTTTCAGAGCAAGTGCGGGCGTTGTTTAGAACAAGTGTATCAGCATCTGATCAGGTAGATCATGTTGCATTCAAAAAATTTTTCTTTAAACGTTAGTCTATAATATATCCTCCCTATGGCATTTGCCACTTGATTGACATATAGGGCGGCCAGCCTGAGATCTCTTTTCTTCTAACACACAGGTCATCCCACATGCACCCATACAATCAGATTGTGATTCAGACTATGAATGCCATCAATGTAATTACACCGATCTACATGCTGTCAAATAAATGAACCACACGCTGTGGCTTCACCTCTGACACTGACGTGCAGTGAGTGTGTACGCCTGATGAGCCCAGAATTATGGCGAAACACATGTTGCATACTCTTTGCATTACTTGACAGTAAAACTTTGCAACTCTATGATCTGCTTCTCGCAACTGAAAAGGGCACCGTGGCGGATGTTTGCCGACACAAGCATTACCTGGTAGGTAACCACCCATACAATCAGATTGTGATTCAGACTACGAATGCCATGAATGTAATTACCCCGTTCTACATGCTGTCAAATAAACGAACCACACGTTGTGGCACAACGTAAAGGGTGAAACACGTGCCGCGTACAATTTGCATTAATTGACAGTAAAACTATGCAATATATATATATATATATATATATATATATATATATATATATATATATAGCATTTTTAATGTAGGTAGATCATTTCGACCTGGTCATTTTAAAAGTAGCTTGCAAGCCGAAAAAGTGTGGGCACCCCTGAACTAGATACATGTACTTATATGACAGCATGAACTGCTTGTAGATAAGGTTAGTCTTTTATTGGTTTCAACATATTGCAGTTTTATTAAAAATAAGTGTCGGTCATTCTAAAACCGTTCACATGTGAGATGCCCGTGCACTGTGTCATCCTCGGGAGCCCGGGATTCCCGGGAATGACAAGTGGGATTCCCAAATTCCCGGGAATGGATAAACCCGTCCGGGAATGGATTCCCTAATTACTGCTATGTGACAGCCAACAAGAAAAACACAAATAAAATAATTAAAAAATTACTTTCTAAACAAACATCAAGTGAAAATTAAAAGTCACAACATAAAAATTCCAATATGTTAAGTTATTTAGAACATGAAAATAGGGGTTGGAGAGTATTTTATAAATGTATCAAGGGAATTTTTTTTCAAAATGCATGCAATACATTTTTTAAAACTTGATACTATTTTTTAAATATCGAGTAACATTGATCTATATATTGTAGATGCCACGTGGGCTGGATGGGCATCCCAGCCAGAAGAAAACTCAGAAGAAAAGACCAGAAAGGGTGGACGGAAAGCCCACTAAAAAGAGAAGGTATGACTGGGGGTTTTTTAATCCCCCCAGCAAGCTAGATGGCAGCAGCCCTGGTTGCCGGTGCCCCATGGGAAGTAAGCAGAGCATGCCGAGAAATTTAGTCCAGGAGGGCATGCCCTGCAGGGGTCATGGGGTGCCGCAAGAGGGTGCTGCAGGGAAACAAGCTCCCTCCTGTGATGAGGGACTTCCATGTGACCCAGAAGTACTTTGATCAGGCAATCGCCCTGACACCGGAAGTACTCCCGGGTCTGTAATAAAAGGGACCGCACTCCCTTATCCTGGTGAATCGGAGCTGGAAGGTAGGAAGGCAATGTGGTGGTGAGAAAGAGAGAAAACCTGTGGTTTGTGCTTTTGTACCGTATTGGGGGTATTTGTTGTTAATAAACTACCTTTATTTGAACCCAGGACTGTGATTCTGTGTCGGGGTTTGGGCTTGCTGACGCATCACACTATACATTCATTTTTATAAATCTATCTTTCCAGGATGGAGGACATGTAATATAATTCACATAATTATTATCAGCACACATATACATTTTTTACACTTCATAGAAGTGAAGACATAGAAACCATACATGCCCATAGAAACAAGCGAGCAGGTACTGTAAAAATGTTTTAGTCCTAAGTTGACTAACCTTCTGTTTCATGTTGAGTCTTGTGATCAAATATAATATACAGTAGACTCAGACCCCTTCAGTTTTTCACATTTTTTAAGTTTTAGCCTTGTGCTAAAATCATTTAAATTAATTGTTTCACTCGTCAAGTACCACTCAATACCCCAGAATGAATCTGGCTTATTTCATTCTGTTGATCATTATTGAGATGCATCTACACCTCGTTTGGTGTCCATCTGTGGTCAGTTCAATTCATTGGACATGATTAGGAAAGGCACACATCTGTTTATTTAAGGTCCCATAGGTGACAATGTGTATTAGAGCAAAAAACAAGTCATGAGGTCAAAGGAATTGCCTGCAGAGTTTAGAAATGGGATTGTACAGATACAGATACAGATCTAGAGAAGGCTACAAAAAAAAAACAGCACTGAAGGATCCCATGAGTACAGTTGCCTGCACATTGCTTAATTCCATTCATTCGTAGAAATGACCACTAGGCCAAATTGAGCAATCATGGGGAAAAGGGCCATGGTAAGAAACATTATCAAGGACCCTTGGTCACTCCAGCTGAGCACCACAGAACCTGTTTGGAGATGGAAGAAACTTCTACAAGACCAACCATCACTGCAACACACTACCAATCTGGGCTTTATGACAGAGTGACTAGACAGAAGGCTCTCCTCAGTAAAAGACACAAGGCAGCTTGTATGGAGTTTATAAAAAGGAACCTATAGAATGCTCAGGTTGCAAGAAACAAGATTATCTGGTCTGATGAAACTGATATTGGTGTCATGTCTAGAGGACACTAGGCACTAGGCTCAGCAACTGTGTAATACCATCCCAACAGTGAGTGGCAGCATCATACTGTGAGGTTGTTTTTAGTGTCAGAGACTGGGAGACTAGACAGGGTCGAAGGAAAGCTGGACAGAGCAAACTACAGAGCTATCCTTAATGAAAATCTGCTTCACAGTGCTCTGGATGTCATACTGGGCCAAAGGATCACCTTCCAAAAGGGCAATGACCCTATGCAATAAGCAAAGACAAAACAAAAGGGAAGCTTTCCAAGGGAAAACTTTGGGAATGTCCTTGAGTTGCCCAGCTAAAGCTTGAATTTGAATGGAACTGAACATCTCTAGAGAGACCTTAAAATAACTGTCCACTAATTGTCTCCATCTAGCCTGACAGAGCTTGGGAGGATCTGAATAGAAGAATGTCACAAAAGCCCCCAAACTCACTCGTGCAAAGCTTGATGGATCATACCAAAGAAGACTCCAGGCTGTAATCAGTGCCAGAGGGGCTTTAACCAAGTACTAAGTAAAGAGTTTGAATACTTGTGTCAATTATTTATTTTAATACATTTTCAAAAATTTCTACAATTCAGTTTTTGTCTTATCATTCTGGGGTGCTGAATGTTGTTTGATGAGGGATTAGTGTTGCTATGTTTCTGAATACCTAATAAGTAGACGGTGAACATAAACATTCATAGATATTTAGATTTAGATGCTTAATGTTGTACTAGGGAGCCATTAATATTATCCTTAAAAACATGGACTGTCAATACAGAAACAATATATAGAGTGATGTGCTACAGTACTATTTTATATGTCATCTTCATATTTGGCAAATAAAATGGATCTACTGACAGTAGCTTCCATCCATCCATCCATCCATCCATTATCCAACCAGCTATATCCTAACTACAGGGTCACAGGGGTCTGCTGGAGTCAATCCCAGCCAACACAGGGCATGGCGCAAGGCAGGAAACAAACCCCGGGCAGGGCTCCAGCCCACCGCAGGACAGTAGCTTCCATAAAAGGTGAATTTGTATTGTTTCAGAATAAAAAAGGGTTAATCTGGGTTCCTGATGATAAAAGTAAAACAAAGTCCTCTGGATTTGAAGTGGAGATAGCAGGAGTGCTGGGAGATTTACAAGACAGCTCAAAGACCAGAATAGACTGAGCTGTACAATTTAACGACAGTGTTAAAGATGTGTGAAATACATAAAGATGCACATCTAATCACCAGTATTTTAAATTCAGTATGTCAGTTTAAGTATAAATGTATTTAAATAAACAGTTTACTTTTTGCATTGTAGCAAGTACACTTTTCTGAACATTCAGACCCTGAAATTGTTTGGGCAGTCTTAATGAATCACTAAGCAGGATTCGGAAATAATCCTGACATAACAGGTGCTTGAATTTAATAATTTATAAAGCAGAAAATTTATAAAGCAGATGGCATCATCGAATTTAATTTTCAAAATAGACTCACGCCACAACTTTTACACAAAATAAATGATGGTGGATCTTAAGGGTTACAAAGTTGTAGAGATTTATGATTTGAGATCTTCGTAACAAGGTTTACTGAAAAATTTCAAACCAATTTCAGTACCTCATTCTGTGTAGTCAGAAATAACAAAATACTGTATGTGTTAAAGTTACAGTATGTTAGTAAAATTTAGTACCTGCCTTATCTCTAGCACTTTCATGACAAAATCCAACTAATTGTGCTCTTGTAATGGAAAAAAAGGGCCAGGAGAATAAATGAATGGATGATTGTGGGTAGTGAACAAATGAATTAACTCAAGACATAGTTAATGATGGGCCCCACTTTTCATTATGGTGTGAAAAGCGGGGGGCACACTTTAGTCAGAATGTAGCCCAAAGAGGCTGAAATCATACCAAAAGGTGTCTTTTTTGTAAATAAGGCACATATGGAAGAGATGAACAGAACAAACAACAAAAGTACTGTATACAAAATGGCAAACAATTAACTCAAATGCTTGTCTGATTATTTGTATATAAGTTAATTTCCTGATGTATCACACAGGGATGGATGGCTGACCTCCATATACAACATGTCAGCAGCAGTATTTCTAATCCCTCACACCAGTGTTTCTCAACCTGTGGGGTGGGCCCCCCTAGGGGGTGTGAAGTAACAAAAGGGGGCGAAGATGTAAAAAAAAGAAAACAAGAATCAAAAATATGAAAAAAACATCTGTTGAAACCAAAACAAATTAACTTAAACTACATTCTGAAAATAGAACAATAGATATAGAGTTAGATAAATGTCGATAAAAGTTAACTAGGTATAATAAAATATGCATCTACATTTCAAAAAAATGTTTGGGGGGCGCAATTAAAACTGTTATGAAAGGTTGAGAAACGCTGCCTCACATCTTTCCTTATGATCTTCTGACTTCTGTTCCTTCTACCTTATCCAAGCTCACCTGTGGACTCAAACTGAACCAAAAAAAAAGTTTTCAAGTTCTAGAATACTACTAAGCTAAACCCTCCGTAAACATTTTCAGGGTCAGGGACACCCTTTGGATGTCCAGGAGTAGTCCTCTTGAAGAGCTTTCTGACAGCCAAAGGTATTCTGCAACCCTACACATCCCCTTTCATTTAAATGGACAGGCTACCAACAGCTAGGCTGTCCTCTATGCACTAGGAGTCAACAGATAAGATGGAGGTCTTCCTTGCAGCCACTTGTCTACAAAGAACACTTATATTTATGTATCTCTCATTCTGCTCATGTCATTATCCTACAACTCTGCCTAAGGAATAATTATTTATAGAAATTTCCTTTAGAACCCAGACTAACCACCAGTAGCCAAATTTCATTGTCTGGTCTGGCACAATGATAACTGGTTTTCCTGACATGACACTCCTTTCTCCAATGTAAAGGCTTTGTAAAATGCTTGTCCTGATTCCTGATGCCAAATCAATTCTCTGCTACACTTGGAAAATATTACTTTGTATACTATTTCCACAACTCTTTGGACCTGATTTTGATTGCCAATAAAGGCACTGTCTGGGCAGTTTACTCATTCCCCTTTATCTGTGTGGGCTTTCTCTGGGCGCATTAATAATCCATTCACTCCCAAAAATGTGAAAAGACATGTTACATATATTAGGCTAACTTGTCCAGTGTGTGTAAGTGTGTTTATTAACAAACTGTTGCTTCCTCCAGGGTTATTGCGTGTCTTGGTGCCAATGGTACTGGGATAGGCACAAGTCCTCTGCCTGCATATACAGTAATAGCAGGCACATTCAGGCTTTTGCAGCTCACAACATATCATCTTCAGTCTCTCTCTGTCATTGAAAGAAAAAGTTTATGAAAGCTGTTTTAGGAGTAGTATGTTCTATGGGATTGGAACATGATGCAAAGCTGGAAAGAACTGAGATGAGAATGACTAGATGGATGTGTGTGGTGTCACGAAGTGAGAGAAAGATGACTGGTGAATTAAGAAAGGTGACAGATGATGTACTGAAGGGAAACAGAAAGGTAGTTTGGCCATGTAGAGCTAATTGCAGAGGATATTTGGGTGATGAAGTGCACCAAGAAAAGGGTGAAGGGTGAACTAAGATGGAAGCTAAAGAAGTTATGGTTGGGGGTGGTGGTGGGTGATATGAAAGGTTTTCTTATCACACAAAAGGATACCCATGACCGTGGAAAGTGAAGAGAAAATATATGGCGGTAAATAAATAGTCCAATAAACCCTGAAACTGCTTGTGCTGCCGCTGCTGATGACATAATAGTTAAAATTCACTTAAACAAATTAAAATGTGCAATAAATACAATAATATGGTATACAGTATATTTATCATATATTTGAATCGCTCTGAATTTTGGGCAAGACTATTGCTGTTAAAGAATCTCACAAAATGTCATTTGGTAAATCATTTTCAGGGAAAACAGACAAAATAGATTCTCATATGAAGTATTTGAACGTATATTTGTATTTTCAAAGGCAATAGAAAGGTGTTGGTGAAACCTGAACCTCCAGCAGCTCTGTTTATTGAGAAGAGTCCAGACAGCAAATTAAAATGTAACCTGTAACAACCTTTTTCACAATAGGTGGATTAAAATTTGAAATGCCTTTTCACTACTATATTCTGAAATATAGCAGAATGGTGAAATCCTTTTTATATTATGTACAAAAAACACATGAACATCATCAAGATGAATTTCTTTTGAGAAAGCAATACAAGTTAAGTAATAAATTCCAGGATGATGTTTTAGACACCTATAATATTTGAAATCTATCTTTATTATCTATTTTTACTTCACACTATTTTTTTCAGAACATACAAATAATCTAGTAATCTAATACTGCACATCCAAATACATTAAACATTGCTAAATTACATTTTGTCACAAAGAAGACCTGATGTCTAAGAATGCATATATTGGTGCTGTTATAATTGTAACTGCTGATGTGGCAGGCACTGTGTGAATAGCTAAAATAAAGTTGCCTGTGATTTATAGCTCACACTGTAAACCTAAAATGCAAATGTCTCAGGTTGGGGCCTGTGATTTGTGTTGCTGTGTCACAGATCTGTATGGGTGCATTTCCATACCACTGTCTTAATGGATGTTAGATTTATCGGCTCAGGTTAAACGGGTGAACCCTGACATGGACTGATTCCCATATTACAGTGGCTTCCTGCCTTATGGGTAGTAAAAAGGTAAAAGGTAAAAGATTCCAACTCCCCATTACACTGCTTAATGGGATTAAATAGGATCAGTAAAGTTGGGCATATGCTGTGTAATACTTATAAATTGTGGTCAAGTGACTACTCACACTGCATGATAGATTTGCCAGTCGTATATGTGCTTAAACTGTATGAGCATGTTCGGTCTGATTGCCATGCCACGATGTGGGTGCTCACACTATATGTGTACATGGCCACAATAAACAATTCTACCTATTGGCATTTTGCAATAAAGCTTTACCCATTCTCAAAATAGCACCAAAGACTAATGCTGTACCGTGCTCTGAGACTACAAAGAAAAGTAAAAGATGTAACTGGGCACACGGAGGGTTAAGAAGGCATGGACGACATGGTCTGTCAAGTTTACAGCGAGAACAGGAAGTACGTAGGCTGTTTAATATACCGTTGTGTATGTTTATTTCAGTTTCTCCAGTGAATGTTTCCTAAGATGCTGAAGTCATTGGCCATTTAGTTGCATGTGTGTTGCTATATGATAGTTAGCCTTTTGAAACCAAAAAGGTAAATATGAGTATGACAATGGCAATACCCAATGTACAGCCATGTCTATTGTAATTATTGTTGCCAAACATACACTGAACAGTGAATTTCAGGAAATATGATGGTGATATCAGATGTGGTAGAAATTCTTCTGATCTCATGACAACCCAATCTTAAAATTCAATCAAGCATCGCAAACCCTCTCATGCAGCATGTGAAATGATGGCAGATGAAGCTGAAATTTAGAATATCAGTTGGCAACAACAAATCAAGCTTAAAAACTTGCCAAAATGGAAATATAAAATAACCCATGTGATTATGCACAATGTGTCACTGAGTTTTTCCAGCAACATTTGTTGGTTTCTGCTGCTCATTACTAATTGAAATAGCTTTGGCTCCCCACAGTCCCACATGATACAAAGCTAACATTGAAAGACTATTAATAAAATGTACTACAATTCAAGAAGCATTCAGATCTCACCCAAAAGCAACGATAAAAGATGAATTTGAGTTTCCCTCAAAAGCAATTCAAGGCACTATTTACTGTTATTTGAAGTTTTGTCTATTGCATATATTGATTACATTCATCCACAAACTCTTAAAAACCAACAATATCCATTAAGGAGCCACAAGGAGTCAGGACCTATCCCAGAGACATTAGGTGCAAGATAGGAATCAACAATTCAAGAGTAACCAGACCACATCAGGAAAGACTCACAGACACACTCACATACACTGGATCTATATAGAATGATCAGTTAAATTAACACAAAGTAACAGTAGAAAGACTTGTTGATAAGGAATTAACTGCACTCTTACAGCATCATGGCTAGGAAGTGGTACTGTAGAAAATGATAAAATTGAAAACATTTTATTTTAACACTTGGTCTCACCAAAGATTTTTATTAGATAAGCCCTTTTCTTTAAGTACAAGCCTAAAATATAGTATATTTTATTAAGTTGTTAAGCATATGTACACAAATATTCACTTATATCTTGTATACATGTTCCCCAAGTTTGTTTCAAAACTAAATTAAAGTAATTCCTTCTAGGAGACAAAAAAAAGGAGCTGCCACAATAACAGCATGCAAACCTTGTGTTGTAGCAGTTATTTAATGTAGCATGCTAGGTAGTATACAGTATTGTATATTTGATCTTCACTCACATGAATGCTCATCCAGTCTACTGGAATACAACAGGCTTTTAAAAGTGTCGCTGACACACCAGTATCTGTAGAGGTCCCACACTTCACTTTCCTTTGGGCAAAACTCATCCTCCATTAAGTGGAAAATAACTCTCAGTGATTCCAGCTTTGTCAGAGTTGTTATAAGTATAGTATAGGGATAAAAAAGGCCCATTGTACCACAAACACTGAGTTGTACACAGGATCTTCAGGCATGGTAAACTTTGGTCATACTTCACAGATGGCCAGTGACATTGCATTTAAAAGATACAGATAAAGACTCACTGCTTCAAAGAGGACTGAACGAGAGTTTTGGATTTTGTCTGTGAAAAATGAAAACAGCAAGAGACTCCTATGATTTTGAAAGCAGAGGTGTCAATATTTTTTTTCCTTCTCCATTGTCTCATATTATCTGTTGAAGGTAATTAATTTCAGTTGCAAGTGAAAGTTCATCTCGAGCTGAACTTTGTGGAAAAGTGTGTTAGGGGTCCATGGCGGTGCAAGCTTTTTAGTTTTTAATACAAACTGTGAGGCAGTGCAGACTCCATGAGCGCAGGTGTGCAGGAAGAAAGCCATGTGACCATGGAGTTCTTAATGAGGGATTTTGCTAATTGCACAACAGCAATTAATGCAGCTGTCCAGCATTGAAGCTCAATGGGTCATTTGGTGCACCTGCAATTACTCAGGATAAAAGGGGTCTAAGGACAGGAGAACAGGAGAGAAGAAAGAAAGAAAGAAAGAAAGAAAGAAAGAAAGAAAGAAAGAAAGAATCAAGGTTGAGATGGGTGCAGAGGAAAGGAGGCAAGGTGGTTGGGGCAGCCCCGTGTTGAGCAAGAGGAATAACGCTCCAGGGGAAGCATCACTCCTGCTGAGCACTGGAGAGGAGCAGGAGCATGCATTCCTTCCAGTGATGGTTTCACAGACTACAAACGAACGATTATGGTGGGACAAGCAAACAGGGCTCAAAGGTCCTCATGTACCCAGAGGGATGGTGGTAGGGAAATGAGCTGCAGGTGGTTGACGTTGCTCACTGGCATCTTTGTCTGCTGAGACCAAAGAGGAGTAGAGGAGACAGGTTCAAGAGAGGGACACATGGAGGCTCAAAATTTGAAGTAAGGGAAAAGTAGTTGATCCTGACTGTGTTTTATTCTTGTTTTTAACCTACATTATTTATTACTCCTATTTATGGATTTTAACTTCTTCACAAAGCACTGGATTTTATGGATTATTTATTTAAAGAAGGTCGAGTTGCAGTTTATTTACCTTTTTATTCATCACTCATTTAAATGAACTGCTCAATGCACTTTTTGTTACAACAATTTTGTTCTTATCTGTCATTCTTGCACTAGAACAGCATTAGTTTGATGTCCCAGGTTCAAGAAGGATCCAAGCTGCAGACACATGGTCATCAAAAACTTTACTTCAATGTGTTCAATAATGCATAGAAAAATCCTGTTGATCTGTTGTTGTAGGGAGAGGTAAAGATTTCAAACCACATCCATTAACGGGCAAAGCAGAAAAATCATTGAGGTTCTTGAGGTAAGCATTGTACTCAATACATGTTTTGTATTTCACCATGTTAACAGGACAAAATCAAACTCAAAGTGAAATCATAATGGTAGCCAATAACTCTTATTATTGTGTAAAGTTATCACCACATTACAAAGGACAAACCAAACTTGAAGTCAGGATGAAATGATATTCAAATCTAACTATGAAAGAACTTTAGTTTAATCTGTTTTGTTGGGTGCTAAATTTCTTGCTAAAACCTTAGTGTGGTCTAAGCTTGGACACTCTGCAATGTGCACTGCCTTCTTCTATACTGGAGTAGTTTCAACATCCCAACACAGCCTAACAATGCACTGGTTTTCACAACATCAAACTAGGGAAAAATATCAGAAAAATAGAGTTTCAGAAAGACAATGATGCAGAAACATTTTGCTATTTTTAACTGCTTAACACATGCATCAAAACTTAATGTAAGTAAAAGTCAAAGTTGACAAGGTAAGATCTGCAGCTGTAGCAGTGCTCTCATTATTCTTCATGATATAAAAAGTGTCTCTGCTTGCTCTGTACCTGTAAATGTTAAGTCTACTTCAGTTTAGATCATTTATTCAGTTATAACTATGTAGATTGTAAATTTCTCAACATAGGTTAGTTTTGTAAGCATTTGGGGGCATGATGGCATTTTTAATTTGAACACAATTGTGTGGTAGCCACCAATGAAAGACCATGTTAGATTTATTTATACAAATTTCGACTGCATGTGTCTGCCAGTTTTCTTTGAAGAACGTCAATGCAAGTGACTTGCAGTGGGAATTTAAAGGAGCTAAAATTAAATGTCAGTGTTTTGTGACTCTCCCTAAAACACCTTCGAAAAATATAGACAAATTTAAAAAAAATGGACAAACCACAGATTCTAATTATTTCACAATCTAAACATTTTTATTTTACACAATCAAATACAGTTACCTTGAGTTTGAAGCTTAGACATAACAGTAAGTACTTGGTAATCTGTATAGTAGGTGGCAGTCACAGCAAGTTTTGAACTTTTGATTTTATTAGTGATACCTGGCTTATCACTAACATAAAAAAGAATGCACTGCTAGTGCAGGCAAATAATGTGTATTGCTTCTAAACAGATGGGTAGTGTTTTGTGCTTAAGTTAGACTGTTTTATGGTAATGTTTATTTTTAAATTGAACACTTAAATCTTTCAGTTTTTATTCTGTCGGCGACTTCAAAGCAAATCAAGTGGATAGAGTCAAAAATATCAGCTTTATGCACGTTATGATCAAAGTGTTATTAATTATAATCAATATTATAATTATGGTCAATAATAATAATCAATTAATTACAATCAATCGAAAACTGCTTTTTAAAAATTTGTAGTTAAAAGAGTAACACTGGCCCCATTAACACCCATTCCCAGTCCCAATGCTGCAAAGAGAAATATGTAACAGAAAGGGAGAATGGAAGTATATAATTAATAATTATAATTAATTATTAGATGTAAGGTGATCAAGCTCTCATCTCCAGCAAACACTGGAATTCCAGATAAGCATACAACTGATAAGAAATAACCATTTTTTTGGAAGTTCTAGCCAGTGACAACTGGGCAGTGATGGTAGCCAGAAGGAACATCCTTATAATTGTCTGCATTTAGAAAATGCACAGAAAGGTGCAGGAGAAGGAAAACATTTGGGTAGAAAGGAATGAGAGAAATCATACAATAATGGACTAATAGGTAATGGCAGAAAGTCAATTCCAAAACATGGAGGAAAGGTTCAGGAACAGTTAGGAAGCAGTTGTGAAGTAAAGGTCAGTAGAAAGTCCAACTACAAAGAATTTACAAAGGGTAAGATAAAAAAAATAATGCACACAATTAAACTGAAATTGCTATGAAAACTCAATATCCTTTCCTAAATTACTTTTACAAAAACTTATTTTGCCTTACAAGAAGAAGATCTCAATCTTCCTCGTATAACTAGGTGGGAAACTGATATTCTATATTATCTTAAATTGGTAAAAACTGGACTCTCTTTATGATTATCTGTTCAAAACTTTTTTTTAAGAATTTGGCAACAACTCATTAATATAGGCCATATTCATGCTTCACTTTCTTACTTTTGTTCCTGTTTTATCATATACACTAGCAAAATACCCGCACTTCACAGGGGAGAAGTAGTGCGTTAAAGAAGTAGTGAAAAAGAAAAAGAAACATTTTAATAATAACGTAACATGATTGTCAATGTAATTGTTTTGTGAGTGTTATGAGTGTTGATGTCATCAAGGATTTGATTATCATTATTTCTTTCAATCAGGTTCGTATTCGTAGGATGTGTTGTGTTCAAGTTACATTCCGTGTTTGTCAACCCGTAAAGATAACAGGTTTCATTCATCGATTCCTTTCTTACTGCTTCAATAAACAGCTCGTCTTCCTCTTTATCTGAGACGTGACACACTGCATGCACAGGTTTTTTTTACACTTCCTTTAGCTGGACATTGACTTTTTCCACCATGTGCTTTGTTTCCGCAGTAGCTGGATTTATTAATATTCTTGCATGCGTCACTCGCTTCATATTCTTTTGCTGCCTTCTCAATTGTGTAATGCGGTTTTTGTTCAGTGCTCTTTGGAGCCGTTGCTTTTTGTCTGCGTACTGCGTTCATAGTCAGTTCACGTGAGCCGCTCGGTGTACATGCATCAAAGGTTCTCAGCTGTGCTTGTGCTATCTAGTGCGATGTCCACGGATTTATTTAATGTTAGCTAAGACCTGGCACTTAAAAGTTTCTCTCGCAGTTTCGCTGAGTTTGTGCCAAACACCACCCTGACCATCTCATCTTCGTCTGCATAAGCACAGCCCTTCACTCGCGAATATTTAGCGGCAGAGTGTTTCTATTGGATTGCCGTTGACAGACAGGCTTATATAGGCAGGCACTCAATTACGTGGGAGGCGTGACGATGAGGGATGTAACTCCGCCTCACACACCGACCGAGCTGCAGGCTATGGCTGGTATATATGTACATAAGTAGGTTCCAGTTATGACCGTTACGCGTAGAATTTCGAAATGAAACCTGCCTAACTTTTGTAAGTAAGCTGTAAAGAATGAGCCTGCCAAATTTCAGCCTTCTATCTACACTGGAAGTTGGAGAATTAGTGATGAGTCAGTCAGTGAGTCAGTGAGTCAGTGAGTCAGTCAGTCAGTGAGGGCTTTACCTTTTATTAGTATAGATTAAATTGCTTTAGATTGGGCTCTCAACTGTATTTTGCATTGCTGTTTTTAGTGGGGGATGAATGCTGTGGATGGTTTTTTATATTGTTTCCAAAGCTTATTATTGTCATTGCTGTGTTATTCTCATTTTCCATCCCAGAATAAACAGAGGAGGGAGAGTGTATTGCCACATTAAATGGCAAGATAAGGATTTGCAGGCAACTATGTACAATGAAAAAACAGCAGTTGCACACATCATCTATTAAGACCAACAAATAACAGGAGATGCGGATGTTAACAGAGCACAAGAGCTGGCTCTGTTTATGGAGGCACTCACATAATTCATAGTGTGGTTGTTATGATTGTAAAGCAATTCACTGTTCAGAGGAAAATGTCCACTACTCTGCATTACAGTAGGTATAAGTTAGTGTTATGGGCAAAATATACATTTTGTACATTATAGAATTAAGCTTGATTGAATGCTAAGCAGTAGTACAGTATTTTATTTCCTTTTGTTCATTGCTTGGGAATGGAAACTTGCAGTGTCTGAGCAGTATATAAAACAATTCTCTCTAGGGTATGCAGTTGGTATGTGAATAATTCTAGCATTTTAAAAAGCATATTGAAACAGTGGCAATGGATTCTTTCCAAACTCTGTTTAAACAATCTACCAGTTGCTATATTGCCAATGGCACAGTAAAAAAATAAGGAAGGGCAAATAAAAAATGAAAATTATATGATATGAGAGGGTACAATGGCCTACAATGGTTTGTTTTCTCACATCGAAGTTTGTAATTGTATTGAGGTCCACAGTGTGGATTCACACAAATTAGCACTGTAGATAATGGATGAATGGGTATATGGATGGAGAATATCATAAAAAATTCAACTATGACTAAATTATAATTGTGAAAAACATTTATTTAATAAAAGGAAAAATATTTTCTTTATGTTTAATATTATTTTAGATTTATTACCAGAGTTTCATTGTGTTATTCTCAGTGGTACCTAGTTAAAATAAATCTTTCTGCAGTTATTTATAAGCACAAAAGCAATTTGGGTTAAGCATGTGTGATTGAAGGTCCCCAATGCCCACTGAAAATCCAATAAATCCAAATCAGCAAAAAGAATAAAATCAAGTTTTTTGTTTGCAAGTACTGCATGTGTTTCTTAAAGCTACATACAAGGAAGGATGAATGAAGGATGAAAATAAAACATATCCTCCCTCTGAAGCCTATCTGACCGATAAACTGCCAACTGTCTGTATGGCTATGCCATTTACTTAGATTAAAAACATTAATTTTGTTGATCTTGCGCTCATGCCAGAAATCTGCATTTTCCATGCTTGTTCAGCCTCAGTAGTCCACATATTCTCCATCTGCTTGTGGCTAAATTAGCAGAGGATGCAGCTGCATGTTTCTCTAGGAAATGAAAAATCTAATTTTTTCCTCTTAACTTTCTACTTAGCTCATTTTAAGTTATGAATCTATAGAAGAAATGGTGAGAAGGGATGTAGAACATTCATTAATCGCTGTTCCTTTATGTGATTGGGGTTAGAATATTAATGAAATTACTGAGAAAAAAATAGGGACTAAAGGACAAGGCAACACAGGAGACATACCTGGCCAAACCCATCCAGAAAAAGCTGCAGTGGTGATGGAAAAGCTCTTCCAAGTGCTGCTGTAGCTAAACAGCTCACAGAAAAGATTATGACCTGATGGAGTGTAAAAGAATATTGCAGCCTGGGGTCAAGCACATAGTGTTCCCTCTGGAAATGACAGGCAGGCATCTAAATAAAAATAAGGAACATCTAACTCTCTGGTTCATGATGGTCAGGCAAAGGTTTGTGTGAACATTCCCAAAGTGCCAGATGGCAGCATAAGGTGTACGCATGATAAGGGTGCTGTCTTATGTTACGGTTTAAGAGACAGAGCAGTTTGAGACACTAGGATGCCAGGCTTCTAAAACTGGTGTAATGCAGTTTGGAGTGGCAGCTGACTGGCACACTGGCTGCAAGGCAGGAAACCTCCCACAACAGGGAGCCAGTTCATTAAAAACCCAACATACACTGTCAGACACTAGGGCCAATTTGGAATTGCTAATTAACCTAATCCTTTATAAAGAGGTAAATTGGTGGAGAACATGCAAACTCTACATGAACATTCAGGGATGGGATTCAAACCCAGGACACTTTATGTGTGAGGCAGCAGCGCTACCCACCAGAGAATACGTGCCCATTTTAAAGTCATTAGATCAAACAATAAGGCTCAGGGACATGAAGGGATTTGCAAAAAATGCCATGTAACAAGTCACAAAAATTCACTATAATCATACAAGCAATAATACTAAAAATTCCTGTGAACTTATACAGTCTTTAAATTATTATTAGTGTGCCACAGAGGCACAGAGGGTAGTATTGTTACCACACAGCACCTACACATTAATGATTTCCTCCACAAAGTTTCACCCAGAGACATACTGGTAGACTGAATAGTAATTCTAAATTAATTTAGTACAAATGAGTGTTAGTCTGTGCATTTATGCCTGTGTAAGTGTGACCTGTGACAAACCGTTCTCCTGTCCATGGCCAGTTACCGTAGATGCTGAATATCCTCTGGCTTTCTGTTAGCATCAGAAAGAAAACAGTTAAGAGAATGAAAATGGGAATATGTGATTACATCTTTATTATTATTAATATTACTAGGGGGCTTTGTCCCCTTCTTGCTTCGCTCGCCAACCCCTGTGTTTGGTTTTTCGGATATACACTTGTAAGATTTTTCTTCATTAGTTTCACTTTTATTTTAGAACTTCTGTAAAGCAATATTTGGAATCTTTTATGTCCCAATATGCTGAATCTTTTAAATGAGGTCTATGAGACTTGTATTTAATGACTTTGTACCATAATTTAGGATAAGTTTCTCTGTTTGGAATTTCAGCACAGACAAAACGATCCACATCATAAGCAGTTAATAATGTTTTTTGCAAAGTAACCAATAAATGCATGTGAGTTAAACCCCGTTTTTGAAATTCTCTGACTTAAACTAATTTCCTTTTGTTTGCGTCAATGCGATAGCAACTGTAGCGACTGACGTAATAAAGTGTCACAAAAGTTCTTCTTTAACAATCGCAGACTGCGTAACCCCAAACACAACCTTCTAGCACCCTCTCCAACCCCCCCTCCCATGGGTCTCGCCTCCCCCTTACCTCATCAATCAGTACCCAGCTATCAGTCTTCTGTGCTGTACTCTGCCCTCCCTCGATCGGACCTAACAGTCACTTAAAACAAAAAAGGCTTCAGCTTGGCTGGGACGCTACAATACTTTTGAATTTTACTGCTTTCATATTATGTACCTATCTCTGCATATGTATCGCGCCTTGGGTCTCTTTTCTCCGTGCTACTCTTTCTTCTTTGCTGAGAGCACAGGATCTGTGACTGCCATGTGACTTAAATGAATGGATGTTTTGCTGGCTATCTGTGCTCTTATTTGATAAGAAGGGTGTGTCTTGTAAGAATCTTATGTTCCACATTCCCATGAGACTGCCATGGGACAATCTCTTGTTTTTACGGTCCCTGCAAGACGCTCCGTGGCCAGTCTTTTTTGTCTCGCAGGTCTTTAAAATGTCTTCCGAGAACTTCCGAGAAGATCACATATCGTCGCCTTGTTTTTCCATTCCAGGATTTTTTTTTATATTGTGACAGATGGGGGCGCTATCGCCCCCTTTGAACCCTTGACCAAGACGTCAGACACGAGTTAAAAGTCCAAATATTGACTTTATTAATAATGCACAGTGCACAAAACACCCTCCTCTCCACAATCTATATATATAATTCACTAAGGCAAGACAACCATGAAAAGCACGGCGGAAGGGGCGTGGATTCACTGAGCCGCCGACAAGTAAGACACCGATGGTGCACGCAGGAAGGAGCCACGCCCACCAACTCCAAGACCATTGGATACGACAATAACTCGCAGAGCCACGCCCACCAACTCGGACGTGATGACACAGAAGAAACAGCGTCATTTATATTCGTCTGTCGTAGAGGCCACATGCACCTGCACGTTGACTGTTCATAGAGGCATGTTTCTCGCGAAGGTAAATCGCCATATGCAGCGTGTAAAACGGTTTGCGAGGGGTATCCCATGGGATCTTTAAAACGATCCATTACAACTGAGGTTAAAACACAATGAAGAAAGCAGTCTTTAAAAACTGAGTTTTCGGTTACGATGCACGACCACGTGCACCATAGCAAACTGTTTTACACGCTACATACAGCAATTCGCATCCGCGACAAACATGCGTCTTCTTAGATGCTCCTGCAGAAATACGGAAGACGTTTCCCTGCCCACTAACATTCCTTTTTCACCGGCCCGCGTCTACCCTCACTCTCTAGGCATTCACACTGCCTGCCCATGTGCCCGGACGTAAAAACTCACCGACCACCCAGTTAGTCCCTTTCGTCTGTGCTAGGAGTCCACATGCACGCCTAAGCCACGATGACTTTTCATTTTTCTTTTCGGTTTCGACACCCGACCGCGTCCACCATGAAAAACCATGCGAAAGGAACAACGAAGCCCCGCCCAGAAACTCTACCCCTCCTCCCACGTGCTCAGAAACGCACCTCAGACCACTGCCCGCCAAATCAAACAGCTCATCAAACACATACTCACTTCCTTTGGTCTGTGCGGCGGTCCAAACCCAGCTGTGAGCCACGTTGACTATTCTTTTGCCCTCCATGGCTACCTCTTCAAATGTATTTCATGGAAACAACACTTCTTTCAATGTTACAGAAATTCCTGCTTCAGGTAACTGTTTGTTTCTGTCAGTCAGGTTTTTTTGGAGAAATGTCATTGACGAAACTGTTGCTCTCAAACTTCGTAACATGGCTGTTAGCTTTGTTTGGAAACATTGGGATAACTTCGCTGACGTGGTGTCCGTTGTTCTTAGTCACAGAGGCATTGTTATAAAGTCTGCTCAACAATACGCTGATTACATGAATACGTCCGGAGTCTATGGTGGCGAGGCAGAAATTGTGGCAATGTCCCAAATCCTTCCAGCTACTATCAGCATTTACTTCCAAGAACGTTCTCATGCATCTCCTCGAGTTTACAATCCGGCCCAGCGTCTCTTCATATCCCTGCTCTTTAGCGGTCCTTTGGATCATGGGCATTACGAGGTTCTCATGCCTCTCAAATACCCACGTGACATCTTTTGACTCTGTTGGTATGTGCACACCCACCTGCTCGCCACACTAATGTGACGTCACCTGCCCACTCTCCTTTTCCTGAAAAACATTTAAAGACACCCTCCCCTGAACACACGCATTCCACACAGGACTTTCAATGCAGCTTTTGTTCCAAAAGCTTCAGAGTGCACAGATATCTGAAAGCACATTTGAAAAAACACAACAGTAACCGAATGATGCAATGTGAACATTGCCAACAATGCTTCGAGACAACTTGCGCTCTCAATAAACACTTACGAACTCATTCCACTTTCACCTTCAATTGCACATTTTGTAACGAGGACTTCACAGGTGAGATGGATCTCCACAACCATTTGCAAATCCATTCAAAACAAAGATTTGTATGCAAAATTTGTGACAAACACTTTCACGCACGCAGATATCTTACTAACCATCTCAAAACACATTCCCTGATGAATTCTTTTCAGTGTCAACACTGCTCCAAAACCTTCACATGTCAGAAATATCTCCAAGCACATTTACACACCCACTCCACTGAACGAACGCATTCCAAAAAGATCTTTGAATGCACGATTTGTTCAAAAACGTTCCGAGTGCAGAGATTTCTCAACATGCATTTAAAAACACACTCCACTGAACGAATTATGCAATGTGAACATTGCCAGCAATGCTTCAACACAACTCATTCCAATTCCCTTCTGTGTCAACACAGCACTAAATCATTCATGCACAAACATCGCATTCACTTTTCTGCAGCTTTTCAAGAAGATACCGCCTTTCACGTCCAAGAACATAACATTGGCCTACCTACCGCACTATGTGCTTCTTGCAATGCTCTTCATTGGCCAGCAGAGGTCAACAAATCCGGACATTACACTAGGCGTTGTCATGCCGGCAAGGTGTCTTTGCCAGCGCTATCCAAGTCCCCTCTTTTATTGGAAGACCTCTTGACTGGCAAGAACCCGCTGTCCCGAAATTACTGTGATCATATCAGGGAATACAATTCTGCTTTAGCTTTTGCGTCAATGGGCGCACACATCGCTCAACCATCTGGACAAGGACCATATGCTTTTAGAATCCACGGTCAAATTTATCACCAGGTCTCTCCTTTATATAACAATCCTGACACGTCACCACAATACGGTCAGCTATATATCTTCGATTCTGCTGAGGCTACCAGTCAACATTTACAAAAGGAATGTAATAGCGCTTGCACTGACATTTTGTTGCTTCAACTAGACAACATGATACGCCAGGTTAATCCCATCGCAAAGTCTTACATGCAAATGTATGACATTATCACTCACAGTTACTCTGTTACTGCTGTACGAATGGTGTTCATGGAAAATCCAGGTCTGGATATGAGTAGGTATAACACCCCGTCCTGTCAAACTGATGTTGCTGCTTTGTAAGTGAAGACGGGGAACCTCCTGCACAATGCAACATTTGCATATATCCAAGGGGAGATGCTTGCAACCATATCTCTGTTCTCAATGTGAACTGTGATCCCATGGTTTTTCCACTGCTATTCCCTTTCGGAGATCCAGGCTGGCACATACAATTAACCCATGTTGAGTAAAAGCGAACCGCGAAAAGAACACGAGTCACACAGCTCCAGTTTTAAGCTTTCAGGTTTGCCATGAGATCTTCATTTAGTGTCTTGCATTCCAGTGGCAAACTCTTCCAGCAATACATCGTCGACGCATCTGTCAGAACAGAAGGCGCGCGTCTACATTTCCTTCGCTCACATCAACAAGATTGTTTCGCCAGTTTTCAGTCACGGACGATTGTGTGTTGGTTCGTTCCGTGCATTGTTATAATGTTGCATTTCTTGCTGATTTATTACATTACCGATTTTTCAAATGTTAATTTTCTCCCTGTGCTTAAAAATCATTAAAAAACCGGCCTGATTATGCGGCGTATGGTATGCCGCGGGTTGGCTAGTACTCATATAATTCTCCAATAATCACTACAATAACAATCCTCCACTCCCAGACGCGTTGCCACCCTTCCACCCAGCTCAGCTCACTCGTCTGGGATAGGAGTCCTTTATAGTCCCTGACCCGGAAGTATTTCCAATCCCCCAGTCCATGTGATCTCCTATCACTTCCAGGTCAGATAAAAAGTCTTCTTCTTCACCCCGGAAGCATGTCTTTCCTCTTGTCCATGTGACTCGGGCGTACTTCCAGGGCATAATGCCAATAGTCTTTGTTCCTCCCTGCAGCTCCATCTAGCGGCCCCTGTGGTATCCAGCAGGGCTGAGGATGAAAACTCCACTGTCCATAATTCCCTGCTGGTATTCGGGCCACCTCCATGTTGCAGGGTGGGCTCCACCTGGCGGTCTGGGGGTATTGGCCGGGATGACTGGCCGGCCATAGACCACAATATATAGAGAGATTGTTTTATCATTGTTATAGATTATAACTAATAACCTTATGTGCGGGAACAATGACAGTACTTCTGCTCGATATAATGTCTTGGTGTTACATATTAAAATATATCATGCATTTACAAATATTCTTACTGCCAAACAGAAGGACCATCATATGTTTAGTTCTCTTATTATACTATTACCATAAATTCCCTACAATATTTTTTCACCAGAATAAAAATGAATGCACTGACAAAATAAAACTACTTCTGTGAGATCCCAGATTGCTTGCATGTATAATACTCCACTTTTCAAATATTATTTGAAGGTCTTTTAAAGTTACATTTTATTTAACAACATGATAGGTAAATATCTTAAATAATTTAATTGTGATTACTCTGTCAAATATTAATTCCTAAACTTCTGGTTAAAAATGTACTCCACCTTTTTAGGTTATAGCAATTGTCTAATATTCTGTAGCACATTCAATTACAAATGCTGCTGGTGGAAGCAATTTAACTATGTGCCCTCAATTACGACACATCATCATAAAAATAATAGGCGAAATTGCCAGACAAAGTTACAAAAAAGTAGAAAGAAAGTTTAATTTACAAAAAAGGCATTTTCTCATTGTTGTGTTTCTTAAGGTGAATTTCATACAAATAGTTTTTAATGCTTTTAAAATTGCCTCACTGATAGGATTGTCATTAAATGAATATGGAAGCTAATTTAAGCAATAATTTCGCTTTTGCAAGCAGCTGCATAAAGTTAATATATTCCAAGAAACTCAGAATATCTTACATAAACAAAATCGTTTCAAATCCTCTCTTATTATCTAATTTACTGGGCACCTTGGATCATAGATGCATGTTTATGGCAGTGAAGTCTTAAACCACTTATGAAAGAACTGCAATGGAGATTATCCACGTTTAAAATAATTTGGAGTATTTGTAGTAGTAATAGAATTGTTCACTTTTTGCAAAAATGTTTAACATTTTGATTCACTTTATTTCCTTACAATCAATCATTGTTTAGCCTTTCATGTCGCATTGTTTAAGTTTCTGATGAAGTGTCAATCTATTCATTTTAAAGAGTTTATACTCAGGAAAATATTTTTACATCTGTCCATTGCTGGAATGCTCTGAGGGAAATAAAGACTACAACAGTTAACTTTTATCAGCCCTCTGTTACACCTGTTCTTATACTTGGCTACTTAATAATCTGTTATTGTTTAATGGGGATATATTCTTTTTAAAAGGCAACTCGCTACTATACACAGTATTTAGTGTGTGTCTCTTTAAAAACTAAAGATTGTATCAATTACAACCTGAAACCGTAGTTGTTTGTTAATTCATATGTGGCATGGACTATTTAATGAATGTTTGTTATCTAAGGAAACTTTAAACTTCAAATCATTTTAATGTTTAAAAAATGGAATTTTCATGCAGAAAAAAATGATATGAGATTGGAATTGCATTGACCGATCACTGAGTGTGATGACATTATGAGGCCCAATCATCCACTTAAAGGTTCAATCAAGAGACAGTTGGGAGGGAATGTATTAAAACAATGGGCATGAATCATATGTATTTTTTATTTTATAAAATTATAGTGTAAATCAGGTAGCAGGACAAGCAACATTTTTCATATATAAATCCTACATTTTAAAACTGCCATCACCTTAAACGCCAACTAGTATTGTTAGCGTAAGCACTTTTTTTCCATATATCACAAGGTGTGACGAATGCATATGAAGAAATCTTCTGAAAAGGACATCACTTAGTTTTACTTTAAAGGTGTTTCTGTTACAACAACAATATTTATTTTTATAGCATATTTTCATACAAGCAATGTAGTGCAAAGTGCTTTACAAAATGAAATAGAAAGGAAGTTAATGTAAAACATAAACAAGATTGGGCAATAATATTATATAGTATGTAACAAAGAAAAAGGTAAGGTCAGATGGCCAAGAAGACAGAAAAAAAAGAAAAATTCCAGTAAGGCTGGACAGAAAAACAAAATCTGCAGGGGATCCAAGGCCAAAAGGCTACTCAGCCCTTACCGGGCTATTAAAATATACCTAACCAGTAAAAGAAAATTGGACTTGATACACGACAGGAAAAATAATGCCTGTTTATGTAGGTATCACACTGTATATGTGCAAACATTAAAAACAAATAGCTGCCACTTATGTATGCCTAGGAACCTCCTTTTAGGCTCTGAAAAGGTAAGCAATACCTCACCTCACACCTCAATCGCAACGCCTAGAGAAGGCTCTACCCATTCAACCCTGGACACCATAAAAACAGGCGGTCCCTGAAAGGAGGCATTCATTCTGAACCTGAACATCAGTGCTCCTGCTGAAGTGTGTTTTTAGCTGTAGAAGCCTCATCCACCTGATTTCATCCAGGCATTGTTTCTTTTGTTTCTGTTTTGTGATTAAATGGGGTTGCCTGGCTGGAACTCCAAAATTTCATCGTCATCCCTGGTCTGTTTCACCCGATCACATGGGCATATGCTATTTGTTATGCTTTAAAGTAAAATCTAACTTCTCGAAAAGCTCTTGTGTGTAAAAAATGTATATTACCAAGAAATCATCAAGTACAGTAGTTCTCCAAAAAGATCAGGAGTTACCTCATGAGGTCCCATTTAGAATCTAAATCTGCTTTGCAGTTCTGGCTTGAGTATGTATAGTACCATACCAGAATATAATGCAGTCAGTGTTTTATAATAAAACTTAATATTAACATTAGAATATCTAAATACTACTTCTGTTATTAATATAGTGTCATACACGCAAAATCAGGAATGTCTCATCGGTGCTGGCAATAGGAATAATAGGGGGAAGAACTATTCTTTGACACAACCACTAACCCAGTTTCTGTTTCTTATAGAGAGCAGAAGAACTCCCTGGAAGACAATTGGCATAATTTCTCGTTCCAGTGTTGCTAGCTCAGCTAATTCTGCCTCAACATTATATTAAACCAAAGCCTCACCAGACATTGCCGTCCATTTACGAAGCAGCTTCAGGACAGGACACATAGTTTGTGATCCTGAGCTCTTTTGACAGCAGAGGGTGCTACAAATCCCACTGTTTAATAGACACATTGACTTTTTTTCTCATTTTTCACACTGGCCATTAAATGGTAATAGTAATATTTACTGTAAATGAATATGAAAATAGGGCAACCTCGTGGAGTTTGCATGTTCTCCCCGTGTCTGCATGGGTTTCCTCCCACAATCCAAAGACATGCAGGTTAGGTAGATTGGCGGTTCTAAATTGGCCCTAGTGTGTGCTTGGTGTGTGGGTGTGTTTGTGTGTGTCCTGTGGTGGGTTGGCACCCTTCCCAGGATTGGTTCCTGCCTTGTGCCCTGTGTTGGCTGGGATTGGCTCCAGCAGACCCCCGTGACCCTGTATTCGGATTCAGCGGGTTAGAAAATGGATGGATGGAATATGAAAATAATGAAAGTTATGTAATTAATCACTATATTTAATATAGAAATTGAATTTATATGGAGGAAAACATAGTCCCCTGAACAAACTCTAAATGAAGAAACTAAAAAATAAAGAAAAGATCAATTATAAAGAGGACACGCCATTCCCACTATTACTGTTTTGTAATGCCACTCCTAAATTTGTAGGACCTTTACTCAATACCTTTTAAATCATTTTCCATTTAAGCTTTTATTGTTCAATTACTGCATTGCAGGGAACTACAGGTCACCTCCAGCAACACAGCATAAGGCAAGAACCAACAACGGATTGGATGAAACTACAGTACATCTCAGGGAATATTTATTCTCATTGAGGCAATTCTATTTTTTTTTCCATTGCCAAATGGTCTTAGTTTAAATAAAAGCCACATTAGAAATGCAAGTTATATAAACAAGTGAATGGTGTTTAAGAGTTTTGTTACATGTCATGTACTTTGTTTTTACTATAATGGTTGTCATCATGTGTAGCACACTGAACTTGTTAATGGAGATTCAGTGTATAAGAAAACCTGGCATGGGGTTGGGTCAGGAACAATATTTATGGAAATGGAGATGAGCACCAAGTGATCACAAGGCACCAGCCAAAAAAGTAATGAGAGATATGCAACTTTATTCAACTATCTTTTCAATGCATACCAGAGCAGCATTAGACTCAAAGCAAAAACAGTCCTGGGAAGGACAGCAATCCATTATGAGAGTTACAGAAGCTCACTACTTAAATACGACATTTTCGCAAATATTTTAATATTTACTGTTCTGTTTAAATGACAACCTGTCACTATGTCTACTACACTTATCGTCTTATACATACAGCATTTTCAATTGTTTTTCATTAGTCATTTTTATTTGTTTGTAATTTTGTGGATTGTGCTGGTTATTTTTTTTTTGTTGCTTTCTATCTGTTTTCAAGTATTTCAAATGTTTTTCTGACTGTAGACACACACTTCCATTGTGTGAATGAGGCCCATAAGCCTCTACAGTCCTGAAGTTATACAAATGTTTCAATGCACAGTACTTTAAACTGTGTGTCAGGTTTATATAAAGTCACTGAAATTGTTTAAGCTTTCTAACTGCTGTTAACATATTGGGATGTGTGAGACCCCATCTTGCACCCCAAAACATGAGGCTGACTCGCAGTACTTTAGCAAAACCAACTTTATTACCCTTGAAACAGGAACAGCACAGTTATTTATTGTAGTGGGATCTACCACTCTCCTATACACAGACACAGCAATTATGCAGGGTCATGGCCAGGTTAGTGGCCAAGTAATGCTGTTCCCAACAGTCGGTTCAGATTTGTTTTTGTGATGAGCCACTGCAGCGCTGAGAGCCTGCGTTTGCCCCGGCTATGGATAAGCTCACGCTTCGGGACACTATTCAACATGTTGTCCCACTGGGGAGAGTCCCAAAAGAGTTTAGAAACCTCACATCTCCCCCCTCAGCTTTGTTCACACCAGTGTGAAGGGAATGGGAGTGTTTTTTCTCCCTCAAAACATTGTGAGAGCACCGCTTTTAAACCTGAAAGTGCTAGCATCTGTTTGCAGAATAAATTCGTTCGAAAAATCTGGATTACGCAGAACTGGAAAAGATGATAAAATGGCTTTAAGGTCCACAAAAGCTCACTCACAGGCATCAGTCCAGACAATACTACAATTCTTTCTGCCCTGTTTCAAGTCAGTGAGGGGGGTGGCCGATGTGTAAAATTAGGAATGAACTGCCTGTAATACCCTTGCAATCCTGAGGAAGGCATGAACCTGCCTCTATGTTTCGGGATATGCAAGCACCTCCACCACCTTGTCCATTTGAGGCTTGAGCAAACCCTTCCCCAAGGAATATCCCAGATAGTGGGATTCCGAAATACCCAGCTTGCACTTCTTAGGGTTGGCTGTCAACCCTGCCAGCCATAAACTGTCAAGCACTGCCTGAAGGCGGACGAGATGAGATTCCCAGTCATTACTGAAACTGACCACCACAAGATAGGTACCCGCGTACGTGATACGTGGAATTGGGATTCAAACACCTAAAATCAATACAGAACTGAACCAAACCGTCGGACTTTGAGACAAGTACAACTGGACTTCGCCATTCGCTTTTGCTTGGCCGAATAACTTTTATAACAATCTGTACACAAAATATAGACATGAAGTATATAATGTGTGAAGCCTGAAATCCAAATATCAAATAAATACTTTCACAAAAGGTACAAGTATAACAAAACAAGTGCTACATTTTGTCAGATATTACTAAAACAGGAAAAATGTTTCTGTATTAACAGTGCGTTTACATAGATTGTTGTAAACACGGAACACACATGAAATGCATATTCCAAATAACAATTGTGAAGGACAGCCGGGTCCCATGCTCGGCAGGGACGCCCCTGCTGCTTATGTTCCGAGGGAGCCACCATGGGCAGTCCAATACCTCCCCCGGGACGCTTGGTGGCAGCCTCCCTGGCCGACGGTGATTCCCCAACTTCCCGCAGGGCTCCATGGGAGATGGAGTCCTCCACAGCTTGGTTGGGGCCCGGGGTGGCCGCTAGGGGGGGGCTGTCTGCTTTCCACAGCCCGGCTGGACGAGTCTTCAGCCCCACCAGGTGGTTAATCACCTGGAACACTTCCGGGTGGGCTATAAAAGGGCCCAGCCACCACCATTTGAGGAGCCAGAGTTGGGAGGAAGGAGACGAAGCTTGTCTGGGAGGAGTGGTGGAGCGAGGTGGAGAATTGTGGTTTCTGTGAGTTTTGTGCTTTGGGACTGTGTTTGGGCTATGTGGCACAGGGAAGACGTGTCCCACAGCTGAAGAAAAATTCAGTCTTTTGTACTTTTTATACGTGCCTTTGTGTCTTTCTGTGTCGGGTCAGGCGCCTATATAGCGCCTTTGTTACACAATATATTATTTACTCTATATCAACACATTTACAACACAAAAGGTGGGCCAGTAGGCTTTGGCAATTCTAATGTTAAAAGACTGATATGCAACTCTGGGAACTCTGACTTTCACTGAGGCCATACGCTCTATTACTGCTGCTCCTTGCCATTCGGCCCAAAATTTATGTGGATTGGACAGGATCAACACCAGCATGTGATCCCCTTTCTTAAACTTGCAGAGTTTACTGGTCTTGTCATAATTACATTTTTGTGCTTCCATTGTGCTTTACATTTTTGCGATGTTCCACGGCAATAGAGAATAATCTTGCAATCTGCTCTTGCAGCAAAACAACACGGACGACAAACCTCCCCCCAGGGGTTGTCTCACGAGTGCCCAACCATTCTTTCTGAAAAATTTCCAACACCTTGTGCAGCTGCCACCCAGATAATAGTTCAAAAGGACTCATCCCAAGGGATGCTTGCGGGGCCTTCTCAAAAGCAAACGGGAAAAAAGGCACAACGGTATCCCAGGAGGTTGGATCCTCTCTCTCCAGATAGTAAGAGTCATTTGCGACGTGTGTTTCTCTGAATGCAAAAGTTGTTATCGGCTCGTTGTAGGTGAGCAAACTCAGCCTGGTTTTGAAAAGTTTTATTGTTTTCTTTTGTTTAATTATTAAATAATGTGGCTTACTGGTCCAATTTATTGTATTTATTTTCTTTATATTCATTTATTCATTACTTTTGCATGGTTAAGAGTTAAGTTTCTTTTGGTTTCCAAATTTTGATTTCTAATTAAATAAATACATGGATAAATATTTATAGTTTCACTGCCTGATTGTGAGTTTTGAGTTGTCTTGGTTTGGCCTTGCTGTTAGGGGTAAGTACACAGTAGAGGTTTGTTGCAGAATAAAGAACACTGTGACCATAAATTTAGCAAATTTCTAGCTAAACTTCATGAGCAATCTCTTGATCAATCCTTCTCTAATGTTCCTTTAATCTCTGCTGCTCAAATTAACCAAAGAATTACCAACAGCCACAACAACAATATTGTGGACTGAGCAAATTTTGGATTTGCGGTGCCACTAATGCTATAGACGATATAGTTGCTACTCCTACTCACTGCAGAGGTTTAGGCCTCTTAAATAAAGAAGAAATAATAAACATTTCTTTTGAAACAAATATTTTGTTTCTGTTTTAGGATTTTCCAGAGTTCAAGGAATGGTGGATTAGAAATGTTTTGCACTGCAAAAATTTCTGACACAGCAGGATGGTTATCATTAGCATTTGTACAAAATGACACCCGTAATATCACATGATATTGACGTGTGGGGTCAACTGCAATACCCATGGCCTTGCAGAAATATGTTACCATGTAAACATTAAAATGCATAATTCACATGTAACCCTAAATATATAGGCAAATAAGAAGCCAAAACAATCAAGCAAAGTGAAAAAACTTTGGAAAACCAATGAAAATATATGTTTAGTCACTTAGATAATGAAACTCTTGATGAAGAACACATGTTTGGCTTGAGCAGATTTACAGGTTTTTGATGCATGTCTTTGACCCATGTATTCCTATTCACTACATTCAATTCTTTAATGGGCTCTGTCTATATACAGTAGGTTCACTACATGGGGACTCTTTCTTTCCTAATAAGAAATATTGCATAAAACATAAAATGCATCAGATACAAAAGCAACAAAAATCAGTATTAGAATATAATGCATTACAGTTAACAGTGAACTTTAGTATTACAATGTCTTGCTGGTGCTACATATTAAAGCAGTATAATTGATTTTGTTTCTACAGGGCAACTCAATGCTGTATTAAGGTTCTTCATTAGGCTATAACAAAGGATTAGATTTTAATTTTAGATAAATTATAAAGTGGTTTTAATATGGTGATTAATAGGAGCAGCCTGACACTGTTTGTGAATATGGATCATGCCCATATTAAAAAACCTCTACTGCAGTGTTAATGCAATAAAAAATATTTGCAAAAAAACCTTATGTCAGACTATTACGTTCAACATCTAAAAAATGAAAATCTAAATTACAACTGCTGCTTGTATTTATTTGTAAAGAAGAGGCCCTTGCAAAAACAAAGGGCATGCAGAATCTCTAGGCATTCCAGTCTTCATCCACATCCAAAAGTTGCGTTCATTACAGCAATTAGTGTCTCAAAGTGGTCTGCTATAAGCGAACATGGCTGTATGTGTGAGTGTTTCCTGTGGATGAAGTGGTGCCTTATCCACAACTGGCTTCACACATACTTACTCAAAGTTATACATACTTCATAAATTTAGAGTCATCCATCAGCCTAACCCACACATTATTGGGATGTGGGAGGAAAAACCCATGCCAAAATGGGAGGAAATTGAAAACTACACACAGACGGTGACAGAGTTTTGATTTCAACCTACATTTTTGAAGATGTGAAGCAGCCCTGCTAATCACACCACTACTAGATTCACTGTTAAATGTACATTATTACATACATCATTTGGCATTCCAGTAATTCTTCTTCTGCTTTATATATGCAGTCATCTTTCCTTTAAGTGTTCGGGATCACAGGGATCTATTTAAGTGGCATCATTTGTTCAAGTCATTGTTTATTTGAGTTGTGACCCTATACAATTGCTAAAACAAAAGGTGAATTGTGTTTTGGCATGTGTCACAATACTGACAAGGGTCTTGCAATAGTAGTCTTATTTCAGGGAAGGTTTAATCATCAGAGACCAAGAAATACATCAGCACTGAGGGATGAAATATAATGAATCTTGGAAAGCAAAAAGAATAAGGAAGACACATAAATTGCTGAAAATGCTTGTCTTGAATTGCCCAAGTAAATTTACTTCCAAGACCCGAGTGAAAGAGAACTGCCTGCATCTAGAATGAAAAGAAATGTAAAGCATTTCAAAGGCAATGTAGACTCATCCATCTCAGTGCTTGCAAATATCTGAAAATAACACTCATCAATCGGTCCATTTCCAGAACCTGCATAATTCAATCTTTGGGTCATGAGGCACTGGAACTTATCGTGATAATATAGGATTCAGCCTTAGCTAGGGCCCAGTCACTTACAGATATACTGATTGTGGCCATTTAAGTAATCCTGCAGATTGCTGTGAAGGATGTGAAGGGAAGTAACAGTGCAGGCTGAGATTTAAGCTCAGAACTCAGGGGGGTTTTAGCACCTCAGTGCTGCATCACTATGAAATATTTTTACCTTTGAAAATGCCATGTCTTAGCTGAGTTACAGGCATGAAACTACAATAGCTCTATGAAATAAAAAACAGATCCATCCATAGGCAAACATGCTATCCACCTAGAAGGGTACTCTGTTCTCTTTCACATAAACAAGCTGTACAGGGTTGAGGTTTCAACGTGAATGCCCAAAGTAAAAATATGTTTTAATCCAAGGCAATATCCCAGACTCCATATAGAAATTACAGCCCTTGACATGACTTCTTTTGAATACAATAAATAAATCATTTGCCTTCTCTTCTGAAGTCACTACATTTATAATATTTCCTAGGAGAACCAGCTGACATCTTTCACTAGGATATTCTTACTTATGTTTGCCATCAAGCAAATGCTCTCACCAGTTTCCCAAAGGAGCATCTATAACATGCTGGACTGCAACACTGACATCAATAAACCTCAAGTACAGTCATTTCTAGTAGTAGCTACAATATTTATACATTTTCCCTATTTCATGCACAGCTTTATGCAGCATCCTGAAAAGTTTGGACCTGAAACTCTGCAATAAACCTATAAACATATTTTACAAACTTAATTTTTTTAAATGTCTATAATTAGACAGTTAGTGGCAGTGTGCATGGCTGGATTAACGCCTTTAGAGGCCCTAAGTCAGGGGTCTCCAACACATCGCTCGCGAGCTACCGGTAGCTCACAACCCCTTTTCAAGTAGCTCGCCAAAGGGTTGATGAGTCCTATATAAATTTGAAAACTTGATTAGTCAAATTAGGGGTGGGCGATCTGTCCAAAAAATAATATCATGATCCACAATCTGAATTGCATTCTATCTTTTCAATGTGGCATACACTTAAGAGAATATCTGGACTCAAACTCATCAAGACCTAAGTAACTCTTTATTTTAAATATCAAACAAAGGAATTCAATTGTTCTCTCGTTCGCTAGCTAAGCAGGGTAAGGTATACGCCTCAAGGCTGCAGCGTGAGTGAGGAAAGCCCTGCCCCCTCACCTCTGCCCGCTGCGTCTCACTCGGATTCGTGCAAATAAATTGGTACCGCAAGCGAACTATGATAAATAGCGAAATGAGAGAAGTCGCAAAATCAACCAAAACTTTCAAACAAATTATAGAAAAAATAGATCTAAATCCGTTAAATAGTTCTCAGACATATTGACAGACAGACATTGGATTTTATATATTATATATTAGTAAACCATCAAAATAATGTGCAGTTAAAGTCTCAACAGCATTTTCAGCATTTCTGGAGCTTAATAGAGCCAGATAACTATAAGAATCTTCACCAAGCAACTCTGAAAATGTCTCCTTTGTTTACGTCAACATACCTCTGCGAGTCTGCCTTTTCTGACATGAACGTCATGAAATCAAAGTTCAGAACAAGACTAACAGATGAACATTTAAATGACTCTTGTTGACTCCATGCAGTGCCAGTTATCTGACTAACTAAAAAAAACACCACACATGCAACTGGACATGTGAATACACTTGTGAAGTGAAACAGTGACATGCAACAAAATGACAAATTCGTAATATATGTGTATTTGGAATAACATTGTTTTGTTATGACAGCATTCAGGTTTTAATTCAATAGTGTGAGATACACTACAAAATGAATACAGACATACAAAATGCACTTGCAGGTGAACCCAATATTTTTTGTGATGTTTTAATGCAAAATGTGAGTTGTCAACACCAACATTTTGTAAATGTTCAGGCGTTTTGCTTATTCAGTTTGTTTGGGTTGAAATGAGCTATGAGAATAAATGTTAGAAAACATGAGTAGCTTTCAGCCATTTTCATTTTGTAAAAGTAGCTCTCAGAGGAGAAAAGGTTGGAGACCCCTGCCCTAGGCTCTTAAAAGATTTTGGCGACCCCAGATATATCTGATTCAAAATATAAACAATAATAAACCATACAATAAAATGTTATTTTTTGAAATGAAACAAAACCTACAGTAAGATAGAACATGTTTATTTTGTACACTTCCACGTTTATTTATATTTCAAAAGTTTCCTCTTACTTTTTCAAATAGCAAAGACTTGTTCAGTTCCTGAAAACTAATCTTATGCAACACATCTACTTCTATGCAGAGATAAGGCATCCAGCCGGCCTTGTTGCATAGTTGTTCTATTGGGATTTTTAATATTCTTCAATTGAGAAAATGAATGTTAAAATAAATGAATGTTATAAATAAACAAAAGCAAATGTCTACATTTGGAAAGGCATGCTCACTATTGTCTTCTACAACTATTATTTAAAGTTCAGCATGACTGGACGACTGAACAGGACAGCTGACATGACCAAGACCAGAACGATCACGTGAGCCTTGATGGACTATGTAGCAGTTACCAGATTCCAATTTTGTTGTATTCCCTAGATTAATATATATATCTTTAACCTTTATTATTACTATTTTATTATTATTTTTATTATTGTATACATATATATATATGTGTATGTATGTGATTTATTGATTTAATGCAGGAGCTCCTTTTTATGGAACCTGGTTCAGCTGTACCATTTGCAGTTTTGCACACTATGGTCCATGGTAAATCTGGCAATGGAAAATTTCTGTATTGCCCCCCTTCCCCTGATGCCCTAGCCATGTGTTTATTTTGCTAAGTGGACGATCCAGCCCTGGTAGGGCAACACAGTAGATATCACTGTTGCCTCAAAGATCTAGTATCCCTGGTTTAGATTCTGTGGTTGGCTGCAGCCAGTGTGAAATTTGCGTGTCTACCTATGTTTAGATAGGTTTTCCTGTAGGGTTTAGTTTTTGTCCTATTTTCATAAATACTTCCAATTTAGTTCACATTTCACAATACATAAATATTGTGTTTGTGCACAACTCAGTAAAACATTTGCCTACATTGTCTTCTGATGCCTTGTCATACTTGAATGAAGACAGATTAATCTGTTTACTAAAGTCACTTTGGATTAAATTCATTTCCATATTGTGGGGAACAGACACCCTGTAGGACTTCATAAAAAGAAGGCACTAAGTCTGAATAGGATGCCAGCAATGGTTGGCTGCTATACTACTCCAATTTACAGTTTCAAAGTAGCCAAATATGCACATCCATTGAATTTGAAAGTAACTGGAGTTCTTAGATAAAAACAATTTTGATATGGGGGGAAACTTGCATACTCAACACAGACAGTGACCAAGCTAGCATTCAACACATTGCTATTCATCAATACTGTATCAGAGATGATTAAGTGGCAACCACAAGGGTGTACATAAATATTTGTGGACTAGGAGATACACAAAGAGAAGTAAAAAACCAGGTAGTCAAAAAGCACAGCTACCAGTTCCAAAACATGAACTTTTCTAGAACTGAAATAAACAAAGGAATCTAGATCAATAAACCACAATACGTCTTATAGAATACATCTACAGTTTTAGACCCCATGCAGCACTGGCTTTTTGTGTTGTGTGTGCAAAGTCACAAAGTGCAAATTTCAAGATACATCCATCTTTCCATTATCCAACCTGCTACATCCTAACTACAGGGTCATGGAGGTCTGCAGGATCCAATCCCAGCCAACACAGGATGCAAGGCAGGAAACAAACCCTGGGCATGGCACACACACACACACATGCCCACACACCAAGCACACACTAGGGACAATTTAGAATCGCCAATACACCTAACCTGCATGTCTTTGGATTGTGGGAGGAAACCGGAATACCCGGAGGAAACCCACGCAGACATGGGGAGAACATGCAAACTCCACGCAGGGAGGACCCAGGAAGAGAACCCCGGTCTCCTAACTGAGAGGCGGCAGTGCTACCACTGCACCACCGTGCCGCCCATTTCAAGATACACCTCCTAGTAAATGACTATAGTGTCAAAATGCCGGCTCACATAAGAAAACAAAATGGCAAAAACAATAAATAGCTGAGGTACAAAAGGAAGCTGAACAAATCAATAAGCTACACTTTAATACCCTTCTACTAGTAATGCATTTCAGTTTCTAGGTGTTAAATAAAATTAGGTTTGTTACAGACTAAATATAGAAAGAACAGATTTGGGTTCTCTGTAATTCCAAAACCTAGAATATCCATTCATAATACAAGAAAAATGTATCTGAAGTACAAAAAAAATCCTGATAACTAAGTCAAATCATAACAATCATTAAGTCCAAAAATGGAGATATTCATATGCATGGTCTAAGGCACACTCATTCCATCTGGCAAACTGTTATATTATAATTCAAAGTAATCATTTACATCCAATAATTTTACTTTACTGCCATGCTGGAAACTGCCTTCTTGATTGCAAAATATGATTACAAAATGCACATGCTTTTAGTGAGCAGATCGAGGAACATGGGAATAAAGCTACATGCTATATCATAAATGGTCCATTTATTCACAAAATCTCAGTCACATAGCACATTTCAGGATTTTTTTCTCTACTAAATTAGTGTAAGCCAAATCCATTCAATTATAAAAACACTCGCAGGTCCTTGTTAACTTTAAGCCACATCATAGCCAGGCTGTCATGGCTGCATGTCATTACTCAACATCTTGCAATCTTTGGCGATTTTTTGTCTACTACATGTATATCAGCCAGTAAATAAATAGCTGAGGTACAAAAGGAAGCTGAACAAATCAATAATCTACACTTCAATACCATTCTGTTACTAATGCATTTCAGTTTTTCAATCAATAAAAAAGTAGCAGCGCAGAGTATGACAATCTGTGCCTACTGGGCATAGTCCTACAATAAATACTGTACTTATAAAATACAATAAATGCTAAATCACTTTTGGCAGTGGCATTAGAGTAAAATTCTTTTTTTGCAACTTGGGCAGCTTTAATTAATTAAGTTTTCCTTTTCATACATTCACATTAACAAATCTGAGTTAAAGTCAAAGAAATAATCTATGTTAAATTTATTTTCTTTCATCTTGTTAAAACAAATAGTAAACGGCATTGGTCATTTTTCAATTATCAGTGGTATCAGTCAACAAAACATGGCTTTTATTCTAAACCAGGGGAGAGCGGTCATAATTTTAATATCAAATTACTTTCATGTTACTGCGTGCAGCACTGAGGTCAAAGGCAGCAAGCAGCGCACATTATCATGAAAAATGCAGCCCTGGAGTGTTTGTAAAGATGCATAAACCATGAGAAAGATGTAATTTTAGTGAGTTTATTTAATTAAAGATCACATCAGCTGGATTTTGCCATGGGTTTTAGTTGAAGGCTGTAATTTAAAGGCATCCAAGCACATGAAGATCAAATTAAAAGGATAGAAAATGAAAGGGGGTATAACATGGCGGGGGTGGAAGTTGTCTGATTAACTGCTTCCACACTGCAATAAGATAGGAAAAAACAGTAACGAGCGTATACCTGGATTCTAGGTATTCACGTTTCAAATTTGAAATTTGTAAAAGCTTGAGTTTATGGAAGAGAAAATCGTCACTGCAACAAGAAGCCTTTTCTCTATATAAGAATCATTCATTTGTACAATAATTGTTAATGTATATTTGAATTTATCTTTAACGTGATGATGACACTCACAACTATGTGGTAGGTAAGATGCTTTGATCTAAATTGATAAAAAGCATAATAGACACTTTTTATGTTATTTCTTAATGTTTAAACTTCACCTTTGTATAAGCAAACATTTTAGCAAACCACATAGAAAGAGGAAGTATTAATAGAGAAAGTAGGAACTTTTACAGAAAATGGATTTTTCTACAGTCAGAACAGTATACAGACACATTTTGCAAACAAATTTAGCAAGATGAAAAGTTGAGAATCTTAAATGGTGAACTGGTCATTTTCTGGACTTTCCACAGGCATAAATGGGAAGCCATTGAACCACTGAATATTTTTGTGCATTCACACCTCATGAGCTCAAACTAATATGGTCTGTCAAAATGACACTGGACAGGGAAAGGCTGGGGTGTTTACCTTGACCCTGACAAGCTTTAAAAAGTCATCAGCTTTAAAGCAAAAGTAGTACTGAGGAGAAGAACAAGGAAAGAGGAGAAGAAGGAAGAACATAGCTCATCAAGAAGGCAGATGCCATATCACTTAAGAGACTACATGCCACCCACATTTGGGGGTGTTGACCAATATCGTCTGTGGCAGCTCCTAATATAAACAGATTTTATAATTAATTTGCCACACATATTCACCTTTGTATTTGCTTTTGCTTTTTTGCACTTTAAAAACATTTAAGAATGTTACAGACCAATGTTTCTCAGTTTCAGTTTTGGGGAACCACTGTGGCTGCAGGTTTTTGTTCAAACCAGTTTTTAATTGGACTGCTATCCCAATGAAGTGATCTGTTATTACTAAGTTTCTGTGTTTTAGAGATAATGTAAAAATTACGAAACCAAGTTTTGTAAATTTTTATTGAAATGTATTAAGCAGTTAAATGGGAAGTGTATTTTTTACTTTTTTTGTTTTTCTGTTTATTTAATCCATATATATGCCTCTATAAAAACAGTAATACCCAAATAAAGGTTGTTAGTTTTCTTTTTTTTTTAAATTGATTTTATTATAATCACTCCATACAGATAGATCAGTTTTTGGAAAAAAATTGGATTGAAAACAAAACAACCCCCACCCCTGAGAGAGAGAGAGAGAGAGCATGGCCAACGGAGTAAAACTTAAAGCTGGTCCAAATACATAAATTGATAAGTTTAATAGGCAGATAAAAAAAAAAAGAAATGCGAAAAGAATTATTTCCTCAGTGCTTTAAGAGCTTATTCTAAAATATTATTGATTAGATCCTGCCAGGTTAGATAAAGCTCTATACAGATCCTCTAACTGAGAATTTATTTTTTTCCAGTTTCAAATAGTATAAAACATCAGTTACCGACTGACTTAAAAGAGGAGAGTTAGGATTCTTACAGTTTAGCAAAATAAGTCTGCGTGCCAATAGGGTAGTAAAGGCAATCACAGTTTGTTTGTCCTTCTCCGCTTTAAGCCCATCTGGAAAAACCCCAAAGACAGCTGTTAGTGGATGAGGAGGGATTGTGACACCAAGGCTGTCTGAAAGGCACTTAAAAATTGTGATCCAAAATGATGTTAATTTGGTGCAGGCCCAGAACATGTGACCCAGTGAGGCTGGGGCTTGATTGCAGCGTTTGCAGGTTGGATCTTGCCCTGGAAACATTTCGGACAGTTTTAAGTGAGACAGATGTGCTTGATATATATAATTTTAGGTTGAATAATTGTTTGCTTTGCAAATATGGAGCTTGAGTGAACTCATTGCTACCTTCCACTCCTTTTCTGATGTTGAGTGATATATCTTTTTCCCATTGTCCTCTTGGATCTTTGAAAGGGAGGGACTGTAAAATAATTTTATATATTGCAGAAATGCTGTCTGAGTCCTCCAAACTGAGCAATATTTTTTTCTGCATGGAGGAAGGTGCAAGATGAGGAAAATCGGGCAGGTTCTGTTTGACAAAGTTTCTAATTTGAAGATAGTGAAAGAAATGTGTTGCTGGAAAGTTAAATTTGGAATGTAATTGTTCATAGGATGCAAAGATGTTGTCTATATAAAGATCTCTAAGAAATTTAATCCCAAATGTTTTCCAGATATTAAAAACTGCATATGTTTGTGAGGGTTGAAAGAGGTGGTTTTCATGCTGAGGTTCCACAGATAAAAGATTCTCCATCTTAAAATTCTTTCTACATTGGTTCCATATTCTGAGTGAGTGAAGCACAATTGGGTTATTAGTATAATGGCGATAACTTGCATTTATTGGGGCACAAAGCAGGTTGTTAGTTCTCAAGTGGGGCACATTTATGTTATGTTCATGTAATATCAGAATGTACAACCTTTCTCGTTGAACATTTCTCATGAACAACCTTTCAAATGGTAGCTACCAGTTGGACAGTTCAAAAGTAAGCAATTTTTTTATCCAAAATCATAGAATATTTAATATTTAAAAAAATAGTTATCTCTGCCTGAATTAGTATCAAGTATAGAGTGGCTCGCTACCCACTTAATGGATTTTCTATGTGTTCTATTTCACAAAAAACAGAACTAATGTTTACACAAATGATAACTTAGAACATTATTGTAACATTAATTAGCATTAGACTTTATACAGTGTATAATGTCAATTAAACTGAGAATGGTCTGTAGGTTCATTACAGAATACCTAAAAATGACATAACCATCTACTGACATTTATAGTAGACATAACAAGCCAATATTCAGTCTGTTATTCAGGCTCAATTCTGTTTTCCCAATAAAAGACTTTATTTTACTGTAAAAAATAAATATGTGGTATCTTGGGGAGCTGCTGAAGATTCGATGAACCCTGAGCATCTTATTCTTACAAATTAATAAAAGTGCACAATTTGCAACTCTGGAAGGAATGCAATTGAATACATTAAAATGATATGACAACACTTCCTGAACAAATATTCTCAAGGTATGACACCATCAATTCCCAGAGACCACTATAAATCAAGACATCTGACAGACAGTAAATTGGATAAAAATAGATACAGAAAAATCTCACTGAACTGAGCACCACCTATCTTCACATGTTCTCCCCTGAAATTACTGCATTTTTGCACAGTTACATTATTCATTTTTCACTTTTTTAACCCAGTACTTCATTGAAGCAATTATATTGTACTGGGATTTGGCAAAATAAGGAATGAAGGTCATCTACATCTTATCTAAGAGTTTAATGTTTAATTGCCTTCTCCTTTGTGTAATTCTATGCAGGGAATTTGAGAGTGGGTGATGGGGAAACTGACTAGAAGCAGCAGGAGGTCTTTTTACTGGGAAAATGCATTATTACTACAATGTTTAATGATGACTCTTATGGAAAATTCACCAACCTTAATCTTGGGGAACCATACAGATATTCACAAATGTCTCAAAAATATTTTTGGAAATCAACCAATTAATATTTATACACTAAAAAAATTGAAGTACAAATATTTCAGTGTTCATTTTGTTTAAATTACAGATAGCAGGCATCAACATAAACTCTTCCAATCAGATTAAAGGTCATCTTATTCAAGAGTATATAAAAGGCTTGTTTGTAATTAAAATTTGAATGACCATTTAAAAACTGCAAAAAGTTGCATTTATTAATTTGGAATACTATCAACTAGTTTAAAGAAATATATGTGTACACAAACACACACACACACATACATACATATATATATAGGTATAATTTCCTTAGCTGCAAAAAGCTTTAAAAGCAGGCATAAGATCATAAGCACAAACAAGACAAGAGATTTAGCTCAAACAAGCCTGGAAACCGAGTTCTCTCTTTTTATTTGCCCAGCTCTTGTAACTCTGAGGTGGTAAGAGTTATATATTAACAGACACGGATGGGGGCAAATTGCAGGTAAAAGAAGAGGTGTCTTTAAATGTTTGTGCTGTTCATGTTTGTGTCAGCATAAAGTGGCCAACTCAAGGCTTATGTTTATCAAGTGTCCTTTAGTATCCTGTAGAAATTTTGACGACTTCTCCCTCTGAAATGCCCTAACCTCCCCGGCTGGCTCCCACTCCCTGTTTCCATTTCTAGCACAGGGCCAATCCCTTGCAAAACTTTGGCAAATGGCAACTTTTGGTTCAGTTTATTTGATAAAGCCAGCAATAACAAATTGCTTGATGAATTTGTTATGCTTCTAAGCAATAAGAGTTCTGTTCGAGTGAATACATTTTGTTAAACCTTACACTTATTTACAGAATAAAAAGCAGGTAAGATGCTAGATCTACTGCACATTTATTTGTCTAACTACCCCAAAATCTTAAAAATGCCTTTATAGATTTAATAATAATAATAATATTTCTTTACATTTATATAGTGTTTTACTCAAAGCACTCATATTGAAATTTGGTCATGATATAGAAAAAAAACTAGTTGACACATCTTTTTATTTCTCGATACTTGTCAGCAATAAAACAGTAACAAGTACTTGTTGGTTTAGGATTCAGCCCCCAAGAGACACTGCTCAGAATTAAGTGGCTCTGAGATGCACCTCCTACAGATAGCAATATATGTAGTATTTTATATTTCTAGGTGTATATAGCAGAATGTTTCATGTTCAGCATTGAGATATAGTGTTGATGTTCTTTTTTTAATATACAATTTTTAGGAATGTCATGTCATTTATGTAAATCTACTGAATATTCTGCTCTTGTAAGTGAAAGTGTACCATTTAAGAATAACAGTAAGACAACCAAACTGTATTAATTGCAATCATATATTGACAGTTCAAATGTTAATATATTCTGAAATAATGAACTTTTTTTCTATATAAAAATGTGTTTAACTTCTCATTTACCAAAATTCTGAGATAATTATATAGTTCACAAACAGGAAATTATCAGGTATCTTTCTACAGAGAATGGAAAAAAATCACCAAGCACTTTAATTTAACCCTATTGTATAAGCAGTGCCAGGCAATCCATTACAACACGTAGGTGGCTGCCTAGGGCACCATAATCTGAGGAGAGCCATTTATGAATGCTAAAGGGTACATGCTAAAGACATTTTCAGCATCCTCCTCTCCCCTTTCTGGTCCACACTATGGATAACGTGCGGAGCCGTTTTGGTAACTCATGGAATGCATACTCTGGACATGAAGGTGGATGCCCCTCGAGGCCCAATACTCTTTCCAACTCTCTCTCCTCCATCCACCATATGGAGAAAGGTGATGCCTTTTTGGTAAGTCAAGTGGTGCACACCCATGGGGGCTATATGGGGTTCAACCAGCACTGCCTATAAACCATTCATTTTGGAGATTATGGTTGAGCAAAATAAAAGGACTAATCATGAAGATTACTCCCAACTACAGTAAACTTACTGTTAATGTCGAAATTTTGTACTGAATTATGCATCTTTTTTCCCTTCGTCTCTTTACAGTATAATGAAAGACAATCCATTAACTTACATAATGGTGTGTATCCAGCTAGCTTACCTTAAGATCAGACTGAGATAGCCACGTTTGGCAAAATAATTATCCATCTCACAAATATACCAACCAAAAAATCTACATTTAGCATCACATTTCCCCTGACCTTCAATGAACCCATGAAATGTCCATAATTTTATCATTTATAATAGTGAGTAACTGTCATTATGACCAGGAATAAATGCCTCCAGGAATCAACATGTCAAACGTGCATGGTATCAAGTGAAACCAAACACTTCATGTTGCTTCATTATCCGCATACGTCTGTGCTCTGTCTATTGGTGTAGGGTGACTTCCCCAATTTTTCCACCTCACAATAACACAAACTATACAGGCAGTCTATCTCAATTGCCATAGCTTTCTCCTTACACACCTCTGGATTTTTGTTTATTTTTTACTAGTGGGCCTTTGACTGCTTTTTCTCCTGAGTCTTGATGCATTAATGCACAGCTACAATAGAGTCAGTTCTAGAGTTAATCAGTTTTGCAAAGGTAGAAAGCAAAACAGAACCCCTTCTAAGTCAGTAGCTTGTGTGTGCCATTGTAGGAGAACATATTGTTATGACTGTGATGCATCATGCCAATATAACCCAGGCATGACCTTGAACCGTAGGCATCTAGTAGTTCATGTATTGTGAATTATCATTCTTACAGAAAAAACAAACACAGGCACTAAAGTAAAAAATGAGCAAAAATAAATATTGTCAAAAATGCACTAATGTGTCATCAATAAAAGAAGGAAAGAAAACACACAGTCCCAAGGACACATTCAAACAATTCAACAAACAAAAAGGAAAATTAAATATTTGCAAATAAAATCCTTTTTTCTTCCTTATTTTTTGATCAATCAAAGAAAAGAAACAAAATCGAATCCTCCAACATTATTTACACTAAGATAGCTCCTCTAAAAAGCTCCAGGGCGTCTGTCCTATACATTTTGGTCCTCACTGGTGCATTTACCTCCACAGTCAATCTCAACAAAAAGACCCCTCTCCATCTTCACGCCTTCTCTCTTATACAGCCCAGAGATTGTCGCAACCAGTTAAATTTTGTGGTTTCCATGCTCTAAATGAGTGTTTGTACCGTCACACTGGCCATTTTCCACATCCCCACTCATGGAACATGGAGTACTGTCACTTACACGCCTGCCTGCCCAATTGGCTGTCTGTCTGTGTTCAGACATGTTTTCTCTCACTATCTCTAATAGGTATATCTCAGTTTCTACCCGGGTCCTGTAACATTATGGCGTCTCTTGTAATCACTTATTATTTGTTCTCAGCATCCAAATTTACGTGGGCTGTGTGCACCCAGTACACTGCACAGCCACAGACTTAATGGAGCCTCGCTGCTGCTAAGTTCCTTTTTTTAAAAGAAAGACAAAGGCTATAAATATGTATGTTTATTATACTGTATATCATGACACAACCTGTCACAATGAACCAAAAATACGACAGCCATAGTGAACAGGTAAAAACAATTCTTATTTAATCAAAAGTGCACACAATTGCCAAATCAGCATTAAAAAGCAGGCATAAGATCATAAGCACAAACAAGACAAGAGATTTAGCTCAAACAAGCCTGGAAACCGAGTTCTCTCTTTTTATTTGCCCAGCTCTTGTAACTCTGAGGTGGTAAGAGTTATATATTAACAGACACAGATGGGGGCAAATTGCAGGTAAAAGAAGAGGTGTCTTTAAATGTTTGTGCTGTTCATGTTTGTGTCAGCATAAAGTGGCCAACTCAAGGCTTATGTTTATCAAGTGTCCTTTAGTATCCTGTAGAAATTTTGACGACTTCTCCCTCTGAAATGCCCTAACCTCCCCGGCTGGCTCCCACTCCCTGTTTCCATTTCTAGCACAGGGCCAATCCCTTGCAAAACTTTGGCAAATGGCAACTTTTGGTTCAGTTTATTTGATAAAGCCAGCAATAACAAATTGCTTGATGAATTTGTTATGCTTCTAAGCAATAAGAGTTCTGTTCGAGTGAATACATTTTGTTAAACCTTACACTTATTTACAGAATAAAAAGCAGGTAAGATGCTAGATCTACTGCACATTTATTTGTCTAACTACCCCAAAATCTTAAAAATGCCTTTACAGATTTAATAATAATATTATTTCTTTACATTTATATAGTGTTTTACTCAGAAATTTGGTCATGATATAGAAAAAAAACTAGTTGACACATCTTTTTATTTCTCGATACTTGTCGGCAATAAAACAGTAACAAGTACTTGTTGGTTTAGGATTCAGCCCCCAAGAGACACTGCTCAGAATTAAGTGGGCTTAGAAAATGGTATGGTACTATATGTTTAAGAGAAAGGAGCGCCAATAAACTAATAATATTAGTCCTTGGGTGGAAAAAAACACAAAATAAAAGCAAATACTTTATACCGAAAAATACTCAGTTACTGTACTTACATAGCACTTCTTACACATCCAATGAACCTTCGGCCCTCTAACCCAGGCCCGTTGTCTTAGGAAATTTATCAGGTAAAGCCTAGTAACAGAGCTAGTAATCATATAAAGTGAGAACAATGATAATAGTAAATGGTTAAACTAATCATAATAGCCAGGGAAAATATTTCTGCCTTGAAAGTTTAATTCATTGCATTCACAGTTAAAAATTAAAATTAAATAGATTATTATGATTATGTGAGAGCACAACAAAGTTGTCTTATAGTTAAAACATTATATTACATTCAAAATTGACTGAAGGAAAAAGTAAGTTTTTATCTATGGAAAATCACAGTTTATTCTATGATGTGGCAGATGTTTAGAAGATCTTTTGTTTAATGAAAGTACCTGGTTTAATTTGCTAAAAAACAAACACGGATTGTTCAAATTAATATTGTCCATTTTTAATATTTCCAAAGTTAAATAAATGTAATTGGTTTACTGTACAGTGGCTGGTTCTAATAATGATATGACATTTCTGCAAGTCATCTACAAGTGTACTTCTAAGAAACAAAGATAAACAGTGCAGACATACAGTCTACAATACATCTTTTACATTTAATCCTTCAATTTAATCTGAAAAACATTCGTAAAAAAAATAAAATTCACTATCTTAATCTGAAAAGCATTTTTAGTTCATTTTTAATTATCTACTTGCAGCTTGATGGTTAGAAGCCATCTCAGAAAACACATCTGACCGTGGAAATCATCATCTTTGGTTTGAGTGACTGCAAACAACACCCAATTCCCTACCATTTGAAAAATGTCAGGCTGCAAGTCAATACTAACCACATTGCATGTAGAGTATAAATAAAGTGTTAAGAGTCAATGAAGATTTTTAAAATGTTATGCCTCATTACATTGAAACCAATGCTTAATTTATACGTAAGCAAATAGTTGCATGGCAATTGTAATCTAAATTTTCTTCATTTTTTGTATTAAATGCAGTGTAAAAAAATATTCAGTTGCATCATTTTCATACCTATGATTCACTCATTTTGAGACAGCACAATTATATAGTAATAGACAAACTTATATCTGTAAAATTAGCATGATTATTTTTTTTTAATGAACAATGAAAACAACAGTAAAACAGGTTTTCCAAGGTAAACTAAACCAGACTTTACACATCCCAATTTTTGTACCCAATACATGTTATTGTTATTTTGTGACATGTTAAAACAGATGCAGGACACTTTGAAGCCACTAAAATACACAGGTTTCATTCTGTAATACTGAGGCGTCTGAAATAGATGTGTTTTTACTCTCCAAGCTTCTTCACAGTATGCTTAACCAAATTATGAGTTTTTTTTACTTGTATGATCCAAGAATAAGCTGCCAATGGCAAAGTAAGTGATTTTTGATGGTGATGATGATGAAAGTGATGTTCCTAAAGGATTTTTATGTACTGTAATCTTTCATGTGAAAATCACAGATTTATTATTCGGTGTGCTTGTAAAGGTAGCACAGGGATGTAATAAATTTGAATAGAATGACTGGAGGTACTATAACTAGGAAAAGAAAATCCAAGCACATTTCTCCAGTTTTGATGTCACTACATTGTTTACCTGTGTCATTTAGAATTAACTTAAAAATACTGCTTATGGTTTACAAAGCCTTAAATAATCTCGCTCCATCTTATATTTCGAAAGTTTTACACCTTACACTCCAAATCATAACCTTAGATCTTCAAATGAGCGTCTACTTAGAATTCCAAGAGCTAAACTTAAAAGAAGTGGTGAGGCGGCCTTCTGCTGTTATGCACCTGAAATCTGGAATAGCCTGCCAATAGGAATTCGCCAGGCTAATAGAGTGGAGCACTTCAAAACACTGCTGAAAACACATTACTTTAGCATGGCTTTCTCATAGCTTTATCTTAGTTTAATCCTGATGCTCTGTATATTCAATTAATTATCATTATTATTCATGGTATTCATATTCAAAATCCATACTAACCACTACTCTCTCTTCTGTTCTTTTTCCGGTTTTCTGGAGTGGCAACCTGAGCCACCACCACCTGAACAAAGCACCGTGATGTCCTTACATTGATGGATTAAAGGCCAGAAGTCCACATGACCGTCATCATCAAATTCTTCCCTGAGAACCCTGAATACAATGAGGACTGATTGAGGTCATTTATGTTAGGTAGAATGCCTAGAGGGGGATGGGCAGTCATGTGACCTGGAGCCCCTGCAGATTTTATTTTTTTCTCCAGCCGTCTGGAGTTTTTTTTGTTTGTTTTTTCTGTCCTCCCTGGCCATCAGACTTTACTTTTATTCTATGTTAATTAGTGTTCCCTTATTTTAATTCTTATTTATTTTATCTTTTTTCTCTTTCTTCATCGTGTAAAGCACTTTGAGCTGCATTATTTGTATGAAACTGTGCTATAAATAAATGTTGTTGTTGGAGAGTCGTTTAAACAGGCAAACTATTGAAACCAGCAAGCCAAGACAGAGCCTCAAAATCCAAATTGTACCCAAGAACTGTAATAGAAAAACAAAAATAAAAGGACAAAAAAGGAAATAATGAAAGCAAACATGCAAAGTTTTTTCATTTGATTTTCTCAAACTTGGATAATTACAGTTTGCGCCAATCTTTATACCGTTGCATAGATGAGGATATAAATGTGACTTCAGGATTGCTCTCTGCTATAATCTTGCTATAATTTGAAGAAAGGCAGGAACTAACCAAGAAGTTGCCAAGAAATGGACGTAACCCCTGTGTCGACACCGATGACGTACTGCAAAAGGAAATTAGATTCATTAGAGTGCTGCATGATATTGCACAATAACAGGTCCAGTCTCAGTAACAATATACTAGATGTGCTACCCATCTAAGATGGGTTGAAATGTAAGTAATCAATGTAGACCTCATGTTTTTTATTTGACACGTGGATTGTCCATTTATTCTCGTATAATAGTATGTACTAAAGTCCTTTCTCATGCAGCAGCCTTTTCCTAGTTAGATACAGACTCCTGTTTTCACTGCTTCCTCTCAGTGTCGTTTGTCAAACTGAACACTTTTATAATCAAAGTGTTTTGCTAGGGAAATACACCAGTTGTCACTTTTGCATTGGCCTGGTTTAGTGACTCTAGCCTAGTTGTGTAGATGCTTTGGTTTTCTGACATTGATATTAATTTATTTATTTATTTTATCTCATTCATTGCCCACCACACATGAGTCATTAGCATTACAGCTGTATACCTTGGTCATGCGGCTAGTGTGGATGCAAGAAAGTCTCTACCACAATGTTATTGCCAGCAAATAACAGCGGACAACAGAATAGCATAAGACACATTTTCTTATTTTTAGCTTCTTATTTGGTATTTTTATTATCATTTTTTAATTTTTTTAAACTTTCTTCTACATGTATTGCCTATTTTTCTTTCTAAGCTTAGCAATTGGACGGACACACAAATTCACACCCACACACACACTTGTCCTTTTTTATTAAGGGGAATGGCTGCTTATTGCTGGTAATGAAATTAGAGTTGGATGCACATACATAGACATGGGAAGTGGGGTACTAATGGTATTATAGCATTTTACATGTACATTGATATTGCTTGCCTCGCAGTTAGGAGACCCGGGTTCGCTTCCCGGGTCCTCCCTGCGTGGAGTTTGCATGTTCTCCCGTGTCTCGTGGGTTTCCTCCGGCACTCGGTTTCCTCCCACAATCCAAAGACATGCAGGTTAGGTGGATTGGCGATTCTAAATTGGCCCTAGTGTGTGCTTGGTGTGTGGGTGTGTTTGTGTGTGTCCTGCGGTGGGTTGGCACCCTGCCCAGGATTGGTTCCTGCCTTGTGCCCTGTGTTGGCTGGGATTGGCTCCAGCAGACCCCCGTGACCTTGTATTCGGATTCAGCGGGTTAAAACATGGATGGATTGAAATTGCTGAATTTGCTGTTACAATTCACAGTTAACTCACACAATAGTGTCAAGTGTGAATCTCCACCATTCTCACGCATATCCTGCAATTCTGGAGATAAATGTAGATAATTTAGAAGCTGGCTACAAGAGATGAAAACATGTGTAGCAGCCTTACCCAATATTATCTTATAATGCCACTATATACTTGTGAGTTACATTATTTTTGACTGTTTTAACATATCTCTTAACCCAAATAAATGTCTCTTTACAATACAGTTCATTAACATACAGCATATGGCCAAAAAGAAATGGTCCTTTTGTTACATTTCTTTGTGAGTTGTCTAAATGAGCAACAGGGACCTGTGTAAAGGACTCAGCAGAATACCTATGAGAGTGCAGGCATATTCAGGCAGTAATCTGCTCATGACAGTTATTGTTCATACCCAGCCCTCATGTTACCAGCAAGTCCAGGAAAACATATTATTCTAGTTATTAACTGTACCAACAATACATTACTCATATATTAGTATATTTTAAACAAATTGTATATGCAGACATAATGTATATGAAAATAATATACAGAAATTGTTCATTTTATTATAAGATTTTTTTGTGCTTAATACAATAACAATTAACATGCTACTCTGCTTTGAAAACATCATAACTAAATGAAGTAGCTTAGCTGATTGTTTATGCTATGAATTAAGAAAAATGAGTTACCCATGCCAGCACAGACTGGTACCTCTTGTCTGTACATTGACAAATAGCTTGGCTGGAACTGAAACATTATTGATGAATCCGTCAAGCTAAGGAGAGTTGCTGTAGGAAAAAAGCATTAAATTAAATCACTAGGGACATCTGACATACCCACCCTATCTGCAATTCAATATTTATTACTGGAGGTTTTTAAATATGCGTGTTTTTACAAATATTACATTCTTTATTTTGTATGTTACAGTCTTTTAATTATTCTACCTACTACCAAAACCTGTCAAAAATATCAAAGATTCCAACTTGCTCAAGGTTAGGGATGTTCTCCAAGTAAAAAAACAGTGTATGTGTTAAAAGGGATTAGTTGAGCTCATGCAGACACTTAAAAATGTCCTAGGCATTACCTAAATTTAATGTTAGGAGCCATTCATATGGCCTACTTATTTTAATAGATAGAATTAAGATGACAAAGTGGCAATTTTAACTTTTGATGTAATAGATACATTCTCATCTCATTTCTGGTTGTGTATTCTGTTTTCATGTTATGTTTCCTTTCTTAAAGTGTATAGTGAAGGGGTACGATATGCAACTAAGGCTTTTTTTTGATGACTGAGAGACAAATGCAAGGAAGGTCAGTTTGAGACCTATAGTTGTGTGGTCATTTAATAAATTGTAATGTACATTAAACAGTGTTAATATTAAACCTGAGGTCATAACTTTAACTCTTGCATCAATATGTTTTCAATCAAACTATACAATATGTAGAAAGCTAGAGAACACCACAAATTTCTAAGTGTGGGCATTTCAGACAATGTTATTATTCTGAACACATGAAGTATTCTGAGCAGTGATCAACGTCAAGAAATCCCAAAAAACAAAAATATTAGTTTGCTGGAGTGCATTTTCTCTGTGCATATGACTTTAGGGTATCACATCAAAAATATTTGCCAGGTGCTTGATGCAAATGGATGACAAAGGAAACAGAACGCTGAGACCTAATCAAGCTGCATTTTCATTAGTTCAGTTTACAGCATGTATTTTTAATATAATTGATGGCACATATGAAATATTTAATGGAGGAGTATATTTCTGCCAAATGTTTTGGTCTAGGTAAAGAAATACAACAGAGAAAGAAATGTTCCTGGTTAAAATCCCTAAATTGTCTGCCATACCACTATACCAGTTGAAAATGGACAACTGCAAGCATTTGGGGCCAACATTATGAGCTGAAGGTCCATAAAAATGAGAAGGAAACGAGATCAACACCTTTAAGAAGAGTGGAAGAAGAGGGAAGAAATGTAGCTCTAGTTCTAATCTTTATCATGATTGTCAGGCTGTCATAATCTCACACCATCAATCGTCATGAGCCTTTTGTCTTTATGGTTGATATACTCTTCTTTTTCCCAAAGGTCAACCCATTGAAGTAAAACTGGTATGTGGGATGTTGGCCAGCAAGGAGTGTCAGGACTTATTCTTGATGTTATTAATTGAAAGATTAATGAAGTAAGTCAGATGGTCAGGGAAAAAGAAAACAAGGTCAATAATGGTAATGAAAACTGTATCCAAGAAGCACATGAATACATTCTTAAATGGTGTGCAAGAAAAGTTTTTGAATGAACAAAGTAAATAGAAAAGGATATACAAAGAGGATTCAAACTATGGTCAACAAACATGAAAGAACCTTAATAACCCAACTAAGCTCAAGTAAAGCAGAGAGTTTACTCAACGGCAAAGTGCCAAATGAAGCCCAGTCTAAACAATGTGTACATTGGAGCAAAAGCAACCCCAGCTGACAGCACAACAATACAAATGATAGGAGGCATGATCCAAGGTGGTACAGGTTAAAACTGGTTGTCGTTTCTCTAATTGAACCTTCCATTTTTGTTAAAAGTAATAGGTCTGAATCCCCATCTAAGTTTATATTTTGTTGATAGGCACTGGATGAATGCAGCAGCTAACCTCAACCTAGCTCCTTTCATTTTGAAAATTGAACTGTTTGCTCTTGCTTGTATTTGCCTTCGTTCGCACCTGGCCTTCATCTTTTTTTAATTTTATTTCTTCAGACAGCAGACCTTTCAAATAGAAAAACATTCAAGTTTCATTTGTTCTGTTAGTCATTTTAACTGATGCTTTAATTACATTGGGTTGCTTGGGCACTTAGTCCCTAATTAAATAAATCCTCTGTGAAAAGAGTGGAGCACATCAAGTGATTATATGAAACAATACCCAGCTGTAGATAGTGCTTTGAATAAGAATACGTTTGATCTAAGCAGCAGGCCCTAAAAGGAAAACCAGCTAGCAGGGATCACACACCAGTAAATTCAATATAGTGCTCTGCAGTCACCCAAATAAGAGGCACACTGCTTCCTCTGGCAGATAGTTGCACAGGATTAGGAGCCTAACCACACTTACATTTATGAAATGATAATTTATTAATATATTGTTCTTAATCAAAATATATTAATAATTCAGACATAACATTTTTATAATTTAGCATTTTATAATATAGTTTGAGATTAACTGCATCCTAGTCAACTGATATGGTAAGCATTTCTATAACATACAAAGAAGAAGGTGTATTATTCAAGCATTACTAATAAGCTTCATTGTGTGTGTGTGTCATGCCTGTTCTTTTACCTTATTATACATTTAATATTATAAATCATTTGTGCAAGTACTCTAAAGAAGTGGCTTCAAACTGAAAATGAAAATCACTTCAGAATATTTCTTTCATAATTGAAGTGCCTACGGAAGTGATAGATAACCAATTGGCCAAGAAAAGGTGAAATCTGCCATCAAGTCCGTGAGCGTAGGGGACAGCAAGGGTTCTAGTGAATGTAATTCTAAAGCCACTCCAAAGGCGGGTGCTTTCTCCTAATGCCTTTCTCTCTTCTTCCCTCTGCAGACCGGATGATTGATAGCTATAACACCTCTGACGTCACTTCCAGTGTCCATCAACATAGATACACCTCCTCGTGCTGGTAGGACCCAAAACCGGAAGCTCCACCATCCTTTGACAGTTCTGTTCTGATCTTGCAACTGCAAAAACAACTCCACAGTGATTGTGTGTATTTTATAAACCAATTATACAGGTTGACCACACTTGTATCCCAACTCTTTATCGTTGTTGTCTGTTTCTGTTATATTGTCAACACCAAACTTTTGGTTTTATTTTCTCTATTGTCAGGTGTTCTTAATTAACCATTTTCACAATTCCTACTTAATCATTTTAATGTATAGGCATATAATAACAAAAAATATAAATTATTAGATGTACATATTTACAGTGTATATTTTGATGTGTACTGTATATTGCATGGTGTGTTGGTCTTTGATTCAATGTTTCTTTTATGTTTTATTTTGACTGTAGTATATTTGTAAATGTATACAAGCCTCTGGATTTGTAAATAGGAGTAAAGTACAATAGTAAATGAATGGAATCGAATTTATTCATAGACTTTTCTGAAAACTAATAATTTTTCCCAATGACTTATTTGCATCTCTGCAATGTTTGATGTTTATTGGTATGTTTTTAGGAAGTCATATTAATGATTAGTTAAGCAAAATGCATGTTATGATATCAGACCCTTCTTTTTTGAATGATGTTGAATAAATGATAAACTGAGTTCAGCTATTTACAACAAAATTTACCTTAAACTTAACAGAAATACATTCTTGGTAATGACAACATTGTAGAATACCTAAAGTAACAACAAAATATTTGTTCCAATGATACAGTATGTACCTTTTATAATACTTGCCAATATCCTGCACAGTATCAGTTGGATTGACTGGAACAGAATGAGTCAGGTTGTATGTGTTAATTACACCAGAATTTTATCTTGCAAGAATCTGGAATAAAAAGCCATCTCAAAAATGCAGATCCGTTGAAATCAAGGAAAACTAAGTTGCATGGAGCATTCTAGAATGCCCCCACAATAAGAAAGGAAAAATAACACCAATTATATGACTGATGTCCAAGCGTGATCATTATCAAAATTTCTTTATTCCTTATACAAACTGAAGGACTGGAATATAAAAACTGGAAGTTCATTTTTCATCATTCTTTTTGTGTATTAGATGAGATTATCATTTATGTTAGTTGTTTCCCATTTCCATGAATATGCTCAAAACTGTTGGGAAAATAGGATTTCTGGTCATATTTATTATGTAAGGGTAAGGCATAACATAAGTTGGCTCTTTTGCTTAATCAACTAACACTGTAAAGTTCAGCATCTGTCTTGTTTCTCTATATCCTATTCCTGGTTTGTCCAACCAATCAATTGCAGTGCTCGCAGGGTGATTGCACAAATATTAATGAATATTGTAGGCTGCTTATTATCGCTGACAATTCTCCACTCACCCCTGCCATATAGTAGCCAAATTTGTAAAAGATGTAAAACATTGTTCTATACTGGACAGGTCGTCAACCCCAGAAATAGAATCGATAAATCAATTAATCAGTTCTTTTTTAATAAGTAGTAAATACTCCACATATATTTAGGCATATAAAAAGACAGCTTTAATAAAATACCAAGAAAAAAAGGAGCAAGGTGTTGAGTAGAAAATAGCTTTTTAAACGACCTGCAAGAGCTGGTGGACGAAATGCTAGCAGGCAGTACCCATAATTTGTGTTGCCATAGAAAAGTATTGTAACTGCCTCGCTCAGCCTATAAGACAGCCATTCATTCCTTATATTATTGCTTCACCTCGGCTTGAATGTCCTTGTTCAAAGTCAGCATCGAGCAGAGTCCATGCAACTGCAGATAATATGCGGCAGGACAGAGATGATTCTTAGCTCTACTCTCCTTGCACCCGCACCCTTCTCCCTTTTTATCTCCCGGGCTCATCAATGGTCTGCACTTCAGGTAGATGTCAGTGTGTGTCTGGCACCTGCTTTCTCATGCTTTCTTCGAGCATGCATAGTGACCTCAAAGAGTCTTCTTGTTAAAAAAGTCTATATTTTTTAACTACATTAATAGGAAAGTATTATGTTCATATATAGTGCCTTGCTATATCATATTTAGAATTAAAAGTGATTATTTTAACATAACATAAGAGCAATGTAAGATACGCATTAGTGGAGTACACATGCAGAGTATGCATCATAAATGAATAAGCATAACATATATATGAAATTTCACAATGCAAGAATAACTACCACAGTTAACTCGTTCAGCTAAATATCTTCCTCCAACTTATCATCCCCTGTGCATTGTGGGTTCAGTTGAGGCATGTGCATATATAGGGTAAACCCGAAAAATACTTGGCAGCTCTATAGTTATGCAGAAAGGCAGAAAGTGCTAAGCAATTGAGAAGATGCAGTTACATTTCATACCACAAAAATAATGGCCACTGAAACAAACAAGAAGAATAAAGCATATCATTTTCACACAGAACAGGAGGAAGATTATGTTATGTTATGTCCAACTCTAAATGTGTGTGCCTGATATGCCAAACTAGCACCACCTTTCAAAAACAATGCACAAAACCCATTTAAGAGATTTCCCAGAAGGATGATCCAAGAACTTAAAACTCAATTAGTTGCACAACAGTTGACTTTTATGAAGCATAACACCAGAGGGAAAGCAGCAGCCATCGCATCATACCGTTTTTACTAAACATAAAATGGCATTTAAAGACAGAGAGACGGTGAAGGAGGCATTTCCGGAGGCTGCACACTCACTATTCAGACATTTTAAGAATAATGCTGAAATTGTGGCCACTATCAAGGACATGTAATTAGCAAAAAATACAGTGACACAGTGATGTGAGGACATAGTGGGACAGGTTCAGAATCTACTAAGAATGGATAGTGAGAGGTGTGTTTGTCTCTTCAGTTTCATGAGTTAACTGATGTGGTAGATGTGGTACATTTGTGTTTGTTCATATGAATGACTTTTGAGAATATGAGTGCCAAAGACGAGATGCTTGCCATTTTGCCACTGAAAGGGCGTACACGTGGAGAAGGTAATTTTCAAGCTTTCATTGAACTCTTGACAAGATCCACCTGCAACATTTGTAAACTTATCTCCATTGCGCAATGGTAGGTTGTGATAATGACTTTGTTGGCCCTGTGTAAATGATACAGTTCTTTTCTGGACTTTATCCATTATCATTGCATTATTCATTGGCAAGCTTTATGCAGCAAGGTTCTGAACATGAAAGTTGTTGCAATGAAAACTGCAAAGTCTACAAAGGAGGCTATTCCATGCACACATGAATCAGACTGATACAGAACACATAGACTTGCCACTGCACACTGATATGCAATAGCTGGTAAATTTCTGGTGAGATTTTGCAAGCTACTTCCCGTAGTCAAAGACTTTCTCCAGCAGTCTAAACATGCTGAATTTGCACAGCTAGATGATGAAAAGTGGCTGATGGATTTAGCATTTCTCACTGACCTAACTGGTATTTTGAATGAAATGAATTTAGAGCTGCAGGGAAAAAACAAAAATGTAATTAATTGATATGATCAGTTCTGTGAATGCCTTTAATGGCAAGTTACAACTACTTTCAACAAAGCTGCAATGCCATGACCTACGATATTTTACAAATATTTAGTCAGAACGTGAGTGTCAGGCCATAGCAGTAGCTCAGCTCAACAGTACCTGTTACACTGAACGAGTTCAAAGCATCTCATTAGAATTTCACTGACTTTGCACAACTTGAGGTAGTCGCCACATATATGTGTTTCAAATTTGGCACAAATATTGATATAAATAACATTGCATCCAAAAAATGGAAAATGAAACCATTACCCTTCAGAATGACATTCAGATCAAATCCATGACAATCACTAATGTGAACGGTGAATTCTAGAGCTTACTTTTAGAAGACAAGTATCCTAACATAAGGAGATGTACCTTCTCCCACATAAAAACAATAAAGACCAAATTCAGATCCACCATGAGAGATGAGCCTTATCAGCCTGCATAAGACTTTCAACCAGCTGCTCCTATGTTCCTACACCTATGAAAAACTAGCAGCCTCTTCCTGTGGTGTAGCGGGTCCGCGGTTATGAAAGTGTTGTGGCTTTGTAAATAATTCATTTCGCTCATACTGCCACAGGAAAATGACGGAGGAATTAGGGCGAGTCGCACCTGCACGTGAGGGCACGTTAATTGCTTAATCGGCCTCCTGTGGTGCATGATTGAGGCACTGCGCCCACAGAGCTGGGTCGGGGGTCCAGGATGGAGCAAAGGATCGCTCCCACTGATTTTATAGAAGAGTGGGTTTAATCGACAAAGAATCCGACCTAAGGATCCGAGAGACAACTACGAGTATGAGAAGGAAGACCGGAGGACAACCGACCCTGAGTGGTCTGGCAGATGCCAGCGGAGGCAGCCAAGACGGGAGTCGGATATGTGAGGATCGCGGCGGCTGAAGTCTCTCCTGCTGAGCATGCCTTGGGTGAGCTGGAGAGATTGGAAAGAGCTGTGCTTGGCTGGTGTGACCCCAAGTGTCTGGTGCAGGATCTTAATCTCGTTTTAGCCTTGTATTAACCTTTTCGGATTTTTACCTTTTTTATGGATTATTTATTTATGAACACTTGAAGCACTGTACTTTATTTGGGATTTTGTTTTGGTTTTTTTTTTTTGTTAATAAAAGCACTGTTCGCACTTTGCACCTTTTCCCTTACTTTGTCTGGTGTCCTCTTTGACCAGCTTATCCAGTTACATTACTGACGGTGTCGAGCTCAAGGCTCCCAAAAGCAAGATGGGAGTGTGGAGTGGAACCTGCATCGTCTCACAACAAATATCTCATTAGGAAATATATTAATCTCTCAGTTTTTTGAAATGGAAAATGTGCATGTGAAATGGAGTAGGATTTGGAACTGGTATTTCTCTCGAAGGTGGTAATAGGAGTTCTTGAGCGGGAAAATGCTGGACACCCCTTGCCCTATTCCATCCAATAATAATTTACTATAAAACTATATGAAGAGCTAGTTTTTCGAAGGCCCAAGCATTTCGTTATACACCCCGCCATTTGGCCTTTAATTTTGCTAGCTGCTCAGAACATGTGATTTACCCTGTCTGTTGTGACAAGACAACCACTTACTTAAGCCCGAATCTGAGGAGTGAATTAAGGACATGGGTGTACTACTGCCCCCACCTCTGTTAATTGACAATCTTTCTTTTAAAAAACATTCTACAGATCCTTTTGTGACATCAGCAATAGCTGCAAAGAATGGTTTGGATCGAAAAGAGGTAAATTCACTTAAAATTGCCTAAAATAGATGGCTATTAGTGCAAACAGAGCCACGGTTTTCCATGACTGAGAAATAGCTGAAAGGGCAAACATAAAAGGCTTTTTTTTTTTTTTTACTATTTATTTTTTTAACTCCTACATGCCACATGTACTTTTTGGCATTCATTGTTTGATTTTTTGTTTTTATTAAAACACACAAATGCACAGAAAAGCATCCATTCATTTAAGTTTTTTAAACAATCAGGTCTCAGAGCAACAAGAGTCATGGAACAGCAAGCAGCACAAAACAAGAATGCATCCTGAATTAGACAGCAGTCTATTCTGTGGCACACTCACTCGCACCCCAATGCTCACCCAAGTGATAAACACTCAGGGAGGGCAGGTACTCCATTTTTTTTTTAATTTACAATGGGAAAGGACCAGGGGCCTTAATTATAAAGGTTGTGTCTGATATGGCTTTGTAAGGCTTGTAATGTATGCAAATGCTGCATTTATTAAGAGTAAATGTGATGGGGAAACTTGTATATATTTTTGACATTTCTGACCCATGAATATTGTGAACACTAGGGGTCGCTGTTGACCCTTTAAACTCAACAGACAGACACTCAGGACACCAGAAGTATTTTTAATTGTTTTCTTTTTGCACAGTGCACCCTAAGCACCATAGTCCTATCAAATAACACAATAATTATAATTCTCCTCTCCTCTACACCTCCCAGCAAGCTTCGTCCACCAACCACCTGACTCTGGTTCCCTTGCTGGGTTTTCAGTAGTCCCTTATATATGGGCAGACCCAAAAGTGCTTCCGTCCACATGACTTTACAATACTTCCGGGTCAGATTGAGAACTTGAGTTTCTCATTAGCCTGGGAGTATTTCTGGACTCCCGTCCTTGTGACTTGATAGTACTTCTGGGCTATGTAGGAAATAAGAGTCCCAAGGGCTTCTCACAGCTTCCCCTGGCAGCGCCCAACAGCAAGGTTATTATAGTTAACAAAAACTAAAATCAAAACTGAAAAACATTTTTCGTAAACTGAAATAAAATTATTAACAAAACTGAAATGAAAAACTAAAACTAAACAAAACTATTAAAGTAGCTGGAAAAACTAACTGAAATTAAATAATAACTTACTAAACATAATTTTAGTTTTCGTTTTTGAATGAATATTCTTGCTATTAGTTTTTAACCCTTATAACTTTTAACTCTAAAACTGAAAGTCATCTACCATGAGCCACCCGCATATACAGTATTCATCCAGTGAACGGCGGCTGGTGAAGAAGGCTGGGTATTCACACAGAATTTGCGAGGTGATTATGCGAATAAGGCGCGTGAAATAGAAAGTGATTTACATGCCACCTATCTTTGCACTTGTTATATAACAAGATGTAATTCAAACGCATGAAATTGGAATGTGCTGATCAACAAAACCTTTAACGTATGGATGGAAAAATCACAAGTGAGTAACTTTCAGTTTACTTCTCAGGTACCTGCTTTATGATGACAGTAATTCAGCTGACACTTCGCACACAAAGTATACAAAGTATAGAGAAAGTATAGTAATCATGGAAAAAATCCGACCTTAACATTTTGATGAATCTTGACGTTTTAGATCTCTCCCCAGTCTGTAAATGCCGATTTTGGAATGGTTGTTACATCACAATTGTAGATCTGTATTAACTTTGGGTCCAAATCCATTAACCGGAAGTGGTATTTTACCTGAACACATATTTATTTTTTTTTTATTCATGCAGCTGCAGAGTCTGATTTATTCAACTTTACTGTTATAATAATTGTTCAATATATTATTAATTTGATTTGATTTGTTGTTGATGGTTCTTTAATGTACATAATATAATCATTGCCTTGTGGTTTACTCCTCAAATATCCATCCCCATATCTGAGTACTGTACACGAGAAAGTCACAGGGAGACCACTCCCGATTTTTGAAAATAAAACGGCACTGATCGAGAGACTGACTAGGTCATCATACAAGATCGACATATTATTGCTGACCAATCACTTTTGCTTTAAAAACATTGTTTAACAACAAAGCAATTGTTTTGTCTTGGTAGAGTAATATTTTACTCTACTTTCTCCTTTTGTATTATTATGTAGCCTTTGTCAGAATGCCTCAGATCTCACAGACTTACCACTGTTTATAAGGTATTATACTGTAGTATATAACTTCTCCACACCTTCCCTTTTACATCTATAACCTCAGGAAATTAGGTGTAGTAAAAGACAAGCAGGAGTAAAGTTACACATAAAATAATGTATTATTGATAATATTCATAAATAATAACAATCTGCAAAGTACATTTGAAAACTGGCAACCATACAACCTGATAAATGGTGATGTGTAGTTTCAGGCGGCACACAGACTTGTTAGTTATTTAAAATGTCTCTAGTTATGGCATCATTGGTGGTCAGCTTTCTTTAGAACAAGTCGAATGCATGTCTCAATATGGCTGCCGAGCTGTGCTCTTCATTGTGTTGTCCTTCAGTTCATGCATCATTTTGGTAAGAGAGAGAGAGAGTGAGTGAGGGAGTGAGCAAATTTATACAGGTAGATGTTATGTTCAACCGCCAGAGCCAATAGGACGTCATAGTACTTAAAGGCTTTTGCCACAAGCCAGTTTCAAACAGCCATAGTTCAGACCAATGGGGGAATAGAACACCTTACACCTACCACCCCCCAAAACCATTTGTTGAGCTAAAGTTTGACTGAGAGACTTCAGAGGAACATTAGCCAAACTTGTTTAAGGCACTGACTCTGTCGTAAAATTCAAAGAGACCCATTCCTAAAAGGCAGGGGTAAACATGAATGCTTCTCACTAATGGAACACTAATATTACATTGCTTTGCCTAAATTACAAATAAAGACATACAAAATATTTATCAGCTTGTATGCAAAATCTCACATCACAACAACAATACAAACCTTGTAAAATTCCCGAGTTGGCAATGCCTCCACTGAACTACAGTGGGAAGAAATTCTGCCAAGTGCTGAAAAACCTAAACGTACAAATTTGTTTTTGTTTTGTATTTATTCTACATTTATTAATTTCTGTTTTTTAGTTCATATTCCAGCTCAAAATACCTGATACTGTGAAAATAATCCAGTAGCAGAATTATGTTTTAAAATATCTGTCCCCAATTTTTCAATGTTTCACTCTCTCTCAAAACAGATATTTGAAATATCATATTCTTTTTATTCTTTAACATCAACTATATCATACATATTGCATACCAGGGATTTTTCCTGCCTTGCATCCAAACCTGCTTGGGTGGGCTCCAGGTTCCTGCTCTGGATAAACAGGTTTAGATAATATATACTGTATATTGTTCTTAATCTCAGATGCTGTCTCTGTTGTTTACTCTTATTACATACTCTTGCTGTGCTCATTATGGGTTTACTGTTCTTATGCATGGGCTATTCAAGTGTCACTGCCCCTAACCTTCACACTACATGCTTATATTTCTTAGTATCCCTCAGTACAGCTAGATGGGGTCTGCACACTGATTCAAGTCTAAGAGACCTGTTCTTCCTAAGCCCCCGTGATTTTCATGGTCACACCTGTCACAACACAACAGAATCTCTTTTCTTATTTTTTTATATCTTTTCAGGCCTGCAGGTGCAAAATTCTGTCTGTAAATTGTTTGTGCCTGAGACGGAATCAGAGATCAATATGGCTGATAGAAAATAACAAAGCCCAGTGTTTGAGATTTTTGAATGCAATATTGAAGGCATTCATTACAAGCACTTTGCCGTTGGGGCAGAATATGCTGTGTGCTGTAGACATTTAGAGTAAAAAAAACCCTTGCACCTTAAAATTCACCTAGTTTTCATTACAAATTGTCCCATTCTGGGCAATAAAAGAAAAAGAAAAAAGTGCCAACACTCAGCACAGATTTGTTCAGCACAAATGGCATAGAAAATATTTTAAAAATAATAAAATTGTTCATATTTAGTAGCTGGTTTTAATTATGCTTGATTTTATCAGACAAAAACAAAACCAAATAGTAAAGTGTGTTGTGTAGTATAGTAAGCTTCAACTAACATTAAACTCATATCCAAACTTGTTAAGTGTGCAGTTTGGTGTCATTGTGACACAAAACCTAAACTCCATAGTAGCTCTTTAACCATTCTATAATTACCCATCCATCCATCATCCAACCCGCTATATCCTACGGGGGTCTGCTGGAGCCAATCCCTGCCAACACAGGGCACAAGGCAGGAAACAAACCCTGGGCAGGGCACCAGCCAAGCGCAGGACAGCAGCTTCCATAAAAGGCGCATACACACACACACACACAATTTAGAATCGCCAATGCACCTAATTGCATGTCTTTGGACTGTGGGAGGAAACCGGAGTACCTGGAGGAAACCCACACAGACACAGGGAGAACATGCAAACTCCACACAGGGAGGACCTGGGAAGCGAACCCGGGTCTCCTAACTGCGAGGCAGCAGTGATACCACTGTGCCACTGTGCCTCCCATATTATAATTACTAAAACTAAAACTGAAACTAATATATATAAAAATAAAATAGAAATGTCTTTGTAAAACAAAAACTAAATTAAAAATACATGATGAAGGAAAACTAAAACTAAACTGAATTTCCAAATAAAGTCAGAAAAAATATACAAATAAAAACTAATATAAAAAGGTAAAACTATAACAACCTTGCCCAGCAGGGCTGTGATAATGAACTCCAAAGTCCATGATGCCCTGCAGAATCAGGGGCACCATTAAGCTGTAGGGAAGCTGCCATCAAGTGCTTTGGGGGAGGCAGTGTCCAAACGTAGCTGCCTTCCCGCATACTTCCATCCTCGGGGTGTCCCGGCCGGGCTCAGTTGCCGGTTGTCCCTTACATTATGAAACATTTCGGGGAAAGTGGGAAATAATGACACACCTGATCAAGCAAGAGAAATGCAGCCAAACCAGCTAAATGATGACTGATGTGTATAATAATTCATATTACCAAGCCATTATCAGAACGTGCATTGACATGACAAACATACGGTACCTCAAAATTATGAATATTATATACAGATTATTTTAGTTTCTTTTTAACATGGCCAATGCTACATATATGCATGGAAGAACTTTTTTGGTTTTTCATCAATTTATATTGGCTACTTGTTGTCACTTCTCAGGGAACTGACCAACACGTCAAGAATATTTCAGCCAAGCTTGACTCTATCATGGTTGCAGTTCTGGAAGCAATTCTATCCTGATTTATGTTTTAGAACTCCTTTATCCTCAACATTAAAATCCAAACTAACGACTCATCATTTCCTAGATCAGTCTGATTAGTTTTCAGAGCTACAACATCCCATCCAGTGTTACACAGTGGGTGTAACTGCATGAGGTACAGTGCAAAGAAATTCATAAGATGGGACGTCAGCCATGGTGCACATGAACACTTGGGGTAACATAGGAGTTTAGTTAATTCGCATATAATAGGGTTATGTAAATACTCCAGTATTCTCCAATGTTCATGATTTTGTAAAAAAAAAACCTTGTTAATTTACGTAACTTCAAAAAAAGGATGATTGTCTAGGCAGATCAGAATGGACCTTCAGTTATAAATGTAGTTAAACTGGATAATATTTCATGAGGAAAAGATTCTGAGGTGATGCCAGCTTGACAATAAACTTGAAAGAAATCAATCAAAATAGTTACCTGTTATTAGAAATGTATAGTTCTGGGTCAGTATGTTTAGTTTAGTTAAACAGCATACAGTTAATTGGAATTGATTGCTGGTGCTATATTTGTGTATAGAGGGATTGAAAAAAGTATAGACAATTTACAACAAAGATTCTGAAAATGTGCTATGGTAAGATAAATCCGCACTTCACTATGTTTTGAGAAATGGAAGAAAACATAAATAAAACCCATCAAAAAAGAAACTTGAGTGCTTTAATTCTAATCCTCATGAAGGAAGACTGATACCTACTGTGCTAAAATGTTTTTGAGTAACCAGGTTACAAACATCACAGATAGTAGCAATTGAGCAATATATGAATACAGACGGACAGCACCATGACTTACAATTTTTATCAAAGTCGTTCAATCAGAGCCATGAGGTTCAGACAAGTTCGATTAATCAAGTGGATTGGGTTACAAGGATCTGTTTAATATGAATGAGTCTGTGATCATCTTCGTGCTCAGATTTAGAAATATTTTGAGCGGTATGATAATTACATTTTAAATGCTCGTCATATCAGATGAAGCCTTTTTAATAAGATGACCCAAGAAAGTTAATTTCAAAAGGTCTCATCTGGTCTAAATCAGATGGCCAATCAAAGATATTATACATTCTGCCACAATATAAACAACATGAGCAACAAAGCATGACATCTCCACATCTAAAAAGTAAACATTCATGAAAGCTGGTCAACACTGATTTTCTCTGGGCACAATGGTTTCCCCAGGTAATATGTATTGCAGTTTTTTCTTTTTCTTATAACACATATATTTTTTTGCAGAAACTAATAAGCTTTAGTGTAGTAGTTTGAAAGGAATGAAAATACGACCTCTATGAAAGTCAATAGGAGTATGATGGAGTACATGCGCGTGAAAGAGAGGGAAGGTGGTGGAAGGGTGTGACTGCAAGGAGCAGAGGTGGTGAAGGTAGACAAATTTAAATACTTGGGTTCAATAGTCCAAAGCAAAAGAGAGTGTAGCAGAGTTGTGAAGAAGAGAGTGCAGGCAGGGTGGACTGGGTGGAGAAGAGTGGCAGGAGTGATTTGTGATAGAAGAGTACCTGCAGGAGTAGTCTACAAAAAAGTAGTGAGACCAGTGATGCTGTATGGTTTGGGGACAGTGGTACTGACAAAAGGATGGGAGGCAGAGGTGGAAATGGCAGAGTTGAAGATGATACAATTTTCTCTCGGAGTAATGAGGGTAAGAATAAGTACTCATATATTAGAGGGACAACAAAGATATGACAGTTTGGTAACAAAGTGAGAGAAGTTAGACTGAGATATTTTGGGCACGCGCTGAGGAGAGATCAGGGGTACATCGTGTAAAAAATGTTGAGGATTTAATCGCCAGGAAAGAGGAAAAGAACAAGGCCAAAGAGGAGGTTTATGGAAGTGGTGAGGGAGGACATGAAGGCAGTCAGTGTGTCAAGAAATGATGTAAAAAACAGGAATAGATGGAGATAGATGATCCACTGTGGTGAACCCTAAAAAGGGAGCATCCAAAAGAAGAGGAAGAAGGATTATAAAAGCCTGAAATGAATAGAAAATAAGCCATTTTAATCCCAAACATTAGAAGCCTTCCTTTATCTGGTATTCATTGTTCTTCTATTTGTGTCTTTTACCGTGCATATGCACAGGAATATAACAAATTAAAGTGGAGACTTTCAGCTATATTACGATATCAGGTCTATTCGTAAGAAATCACATTGTCATTAGATGATTACAAAAATCGAGCACAACAATCTGCATTCTAATAGCGTAAATTAAGAAAAGCAAAATACTCATACCCTACATTAAACTAATAATCATTTTTGTCATTTTTAAATTATTAATCTATTTTTCTACCATCAGTTTACAACAGTTCTTAAAGTTAGTGGTGTCCTATTGTTCTTAGTCTTATCTTCCCACCCCCTGTTTAACTTGCTGCTTTTTACTGTTAAACTGATGGCAGTGCTGTATGCAATTTTGTGCAGAGCATTGTATCAGCTCTTCTCAAGATTCTCAATTCTGTGTCACTCATTTTATGGAAGGCCATTCTCAAAATTATCACTCAGAAAACTCAAACTATCAGGTCAGGTTGGGGAACATGTACAGGTACAGCGTGTTGCTGCACCCACCAAACGACGAAAATTTCTCATGATCCTGGCTGGCAACCCCCCAGGAAGAAACGCGGTCCAGTCCCACACTCCAGAAATGACCATCTATCTGTTGCAACCGGGTGTTACGTTGGCATTCCCTTAAGGACTCGGGTCCTCAACAATGAGGATCCTGCGAGCCGTATCACCCTTGGGGAATCGCGCCACATGGCCGTAGTGCCATAACTGACATTCCATAACAATGCAGGTAATCTGCATCATTCAGGGCGCCATGAGCAACCACTTATTCAACACAAACCAGTGATACCCAAGGATTCTCCGAAAAGGCACAGTACCAAAGGAGCCCAGTCTTTGTCTCAGGTAACTGGACAGCATCTATGTCTCACAAGCATATAGTAAGACAGGAAGCACCAGGGCTCTAAAGTCTTGGACCTTCGTCCTTTTGCATAGATATCAGGAGAGTTACACACCCCTTTCCAGTGACCTCATGACTCCCCATGCTCTCAAAACATCTACTGTCTATCAACACAGCAAATTTAGGTTTGCTCATTGGTTTTATAATGGGTCTGGTCCCTGATCAAAACTGCTATTTCTGACCACTGAATGTGCCAGGAACCTTTATACATATATTCTGTGACTGCCCCAAAATCAAAAGATCAGAAAGTTTGAGATGGCAGTCCAAAAAGCAACATTTTCTATTAAACATTAAAATATTTATCCTTTTGATCCTCTGGCTATACTCTTTTTCTTTGGGCAAAAACTGAATTAGCCTCACACCAGAAACTTCCTGCAGCTCTCTCTCTTTCTCTGCCTTTTACTTTGTGGCATCTTAGCTCTTCTTAAGCTTTCATCACTGAGGATGAATGGGTCATCTGGCACTAGCATACAGCAATGGTGCTGCATGGTCCAGCTATTCAGAGGCAGATGTTATAGTCTTCATCCTTAATGTCTCTCGTACTCTTTCTTTTGACTCCCTCTGGTTTCCAATTTTCGTTTTTCGAGGCCTGTCAAATGTGCTGCATCTCTCTCACTCACCCTTTTCAGTTTCCTCAGGTATATTCACAGCATACACACAATTTCACTTTTTATGGGGCTGGGTTGGATGTAGTAGGGAGGGTGAGGGAAGGGTAACATTGGTGGGTTTTTGTTCTTTTACATTATATTTGCTATAAAATTGTTTATGACTTTTTTTTTTTTACCATGGTGATTGGATTTAATGCAAATTTGATCAGAAAAGAAATTATTTTTCATGTCAGAAATTTGAAGTGAATACTTATTGTATTATATAGTAAAGTAACATATCTTTTACAGTTATTTACATAATCTACAGCTACAAGCTGCCAGTCAGTGTTAGCCTAGCAAGAAACTTAATTAGCATTACATGAGTTTTTTTATTTCATATGGGCCTATATAAACTTAATTAAGGCCTTTTAAGGTAAGTCTTAAAAAGTTAACAAACTTATTTTTTATCGCTTTTGCCTTGTTAAGATTGTTAAAACAAATAGTTCTCACTAAAACACTCTATTTTATGGGCAATGCCTGTTTGAATTATAGCATATCCATGCAATTATTTATTCAGCCAATCACATGACAGTAGCTCAATGCACAAAATCATACAGATGCATGTAATAAACTTCAGTTAATGTTCACATTAAATACCAGAATAGAAGAAAATGTGATTTCAGTAATTTCAGTCGTGAAATAATTGTTGGTGTCAGATTAGCTGGTTTGAGTAGAAGAAGCACTCATTACATTTATATTGTGCTTTTTTAACATACTTGAAGCTCTTTACATAGGCAGAGGGAAACCGCTCCAACCATAAACAATGTGCAGCATCCATTTCAATGATGAGATGGCAGCCATTTTGCACCAGTACACTCACCACATATTAGCTATTGGGAGATGAAGGGATGTTAGAAATAAGTAGCCTGTTAGGCACAGAGGATGATCAGAAGGCCAAAATCACCAAGCCATAGTTGGCAATATAATCTAATCACCAGGATGCACCCTACTTCTCTATTTCTGTAACTTCTGATCTCCTGGAATTTGCATGCACATCAGTCAATAGAATTCACTCATAATGGTATGAAAAAAAAAACAACCAGTGAACGGCAGTTCTACAGATGGAAATACCTTGTTGATGAGTGAGGACAGAGGAGAACGAATAGACTGGTTCAAGCTGACAGAAAAGCTACAATAACTCAGTTAGCCACTCTGTACAAATGCAGTAAGCAGAAAACCATCTCAAAATCCACAACATGTCGTACCTTGAAAAGGGTGGTTTACAACAGCAACAGTCCACATCGGTTTCTACTTCTTTCAGTCAAGAATAGAAAGCTGAGGCAGCACGGTGCACAGGCTCACCAAAATTGGACGGCAAAAGAAGCATGGAAAAATTTAGCCTGGTGTAATGAATCTGCTAACACACACAGAGGGTCAGAATATGGAGCCAACAGCATGAATCCGTGCATCCACCCTGCTTTGGATCAACTGTCCAGGCTGCTGGTGGTGGTGTAATGGTGTTGGGAATGTCTCCTGGGCACACTTTGGGCCCACTAATACCAATCAATCATCACATGAATACCACAGCCTGTTTGAGTATTACTGCTGACCATGTGCATCCTTTTATGGGCACAATTTGCCCAACTTCTAATTGCTACTTCCAGCATGATAATGCACCATGTCACAAAGCAAAAGCCATCTCAATCTGGTTTCATAAGCAATGATTATCAGTTCAGCATTCTTAGTGGCTTTCCCAGTCACTGGATCTTATCCAACAGAACATCTTTGGGATGGGGCAGAACTGGAAACTTGCAGTTTAACTGTGTAGCTTGTGAATGCCAACTGGCACTGCTTAAACTCAACAGACAGACACTCAGGACACCAGGTAAAAACAACAAGAAGTATTTTCATTTTTTAAATAAAATACAGCCACAGCCACCAATAAACAGGCAAGAAATCAAATAAACAACTCTCTATCTTTCTCTCTCTCTATCTCTTCCAAACCTCCCAGCAACCTTTGTCCACCTCCACCCGACTCCGAAATATTCTTGTGCATCCATCTATCTCTCCATTATCCATCCCGCTATATCCAAACTACAGGGTTACGGGGGTCTGCCGGAGCCAGTCCCAGCCAACACAGAGCGCAAGGCAGGAAACAAACCCTGGGCAGGGCGCCAGCCCACCGCAGTTCTTGTGCATTAAATATGAAATTATAATACCGTATATAGTCACTTATAAGTTCTTCCATGGATAAGTTGGGACTTGATTTTACCATATAATTTCTGGTATTTTATAATGTCAGTCATGTAAGTCGTATGCGGAAAACTCACGCTATTGGTCTAAGAGATTATGATAGGCAAACGCACACCTGTGAGAGTAACCATGGAGCACACTGCCTTTTTTTTCTATGTATTGTGCCTACGTGAACACATGGTAATACTAGAACTATTCCGAAGCAACGTTTGCACTGATTTGTGTTTTTTGGATCTCCCACCCTCATACACTTTTATCATAAGAGCATCCCTTATCTACGATGGAGTGTTCGATCAGAAGAAAATATGAAGCTGGTTTTAAATTAAACGTCTTTGAAGTAGTGAAAGAAATTGGAAACTGTGCTGCTGCAACAAAATTTGGCGCGTCTGAGAAAATACAATTTTATTTAATCAAAAATATACATTTTTTGCACAAGTAATTGTTTCAAAGACACAAAATATACAATTTATGGAAAATTATGAATGGAAAATAATTTTTTTATAAACTCCAGTGGAACGGCAAATCACTGGTGAAATACTTGGTAAGATGAGGTCAAAACTAATTAGGAACAAGAGGAGTAGGAGCAATAAACTTGACAGGGAGAAAGTTTGAATTTGAGATCTTAAGCAAATATGATAAGCACCAACGTGCCGTGCAGCCCATCAAAATGTATTTATATTTATTCTTGAATAAGTCTCACTGCAAGATGTCAAACAATAAAGTAATAATATCCTCACTGAACAACATTATAGATGAATGAGCAGGCTAAGTAAATTTTAAAATTGAATCTTTTAGTGAAAAAAATATACTGCAAAGGAATATTTCCAAAAAGAACAAGTGTCTTTTTTTGGAATGTATATCATAAATAGCGTACAAATTGGATTAAAATAGATCATAAAATTAAATCACTGGTAAAATACCACTCATCCTACTTAATATGGATTCATATGATCAATATAACCAATCAAAGGATATATTGGTCTCCCCAAGTAATGCCCTCTGTATACAGAATCCCCACCCCTGTAACATATTTTTCTCTTTGCTAAGGTAAGTTCACATAAAAAATATGCACATAGTTATGCAAGCTATAACATTAAAAAAATGTTTGTATTTACAGTATAGCTAAGAAAACTACTTGTGCAATAAGTGGTTGGGTGAACAAAAATATTTTTGAAATACCACCTTTACGTTCCTTATATAGTATCTTCATTAAACTACAGTATATCAGGTTTAGTATAATTCTGATGGTTTTTTGATTAACAGTAATAAGAGTGCACAATTCTTAAGTTGAATTAAGATTTTATATTGCCTTACTTGCTCTAAAAAAGGTTTATTTAGGAGTAATGGATAATTACTTTCAATTTTGTGCACAATGTCTAACAGACCCACATTATAGAAAGAGAAATTCCACATAAACTCACTGGCATATATCTGCACTACAAAAAAAAATAACTTCCAGGACAGTATTTGAACCCAGGACACTGTCCACTGCAATAGCATATATTATACACATATATATCATACTGTCAACCCAGCAGTTGCACCCTGTTAGAGGTATTCATCACAAACATCAGCGCTACTGTTAAGAATCTTATGGCAAATGCTACACAATTAGGGCAACAAACAAACTGACAGTATAACTTAATAAAGGAAAACCTAATGAAAAATCTAGGGAATAAATAACAGTAAAAGGAGTACTAATCACCTTTCTTATTCAGCAAAGTTTCTGGTGATCTACCTGCAGTAAAAAACATATTTCATCAAGACCTATAACAAAATAACCCCTTCGGGGGATTAATAAAGTGTTATCTTATCTTACCTAACAAGGGCACATTAGCATCCCAGGATGTGAGTTTGAGACCAATGAAGTCGTACTATTAACTACTTTCCTCTGTGTGACAGTGGATTCCAATGGCATTAGCACTTCCTCTATCAATCTCTTTTTATTCCTTATCAGTTTTCCATTTGAAAGTTTCTTTATTAGATTATAGTGGTGTTTGCTTAAGCATGTGTTGGAAATAAAAATAGCAGTATCTATTACATACAACAAACTCTTTGGAATGGGCATGGCAAGAATGATGCTCTTGAGTGAGTGTGTGGTGAGTAACATCGTAGGCATTGTGGACTGCAGTTTTAATCTGTAGAATTAATTTCAATTAGAAGATGTTTCTGCACTTAGATATACAGGTGCCGGTCATAAAATTAGAATATCATGACAAAGTTGAATTATTTCAGTAATTCCATTCAAAAAGTGAAACTTGTATATTAGATTCATTCATTACACACAGACTGATGTATTTCAAATGTTTATTTCTTTTAATTTTGATGATTATAACTGACAACTAATGAAAGTCCCAAATTCAGTATCTCGGAAAATTAGAATATCAATTAAGACCAATGCAAAAAAAGGATTTTTAGAAATGTTGGCCAACTGAAAGGTATGAACATGAAAAGTATGAGCACGTACAGCACTCAGTATTTAGTTGGGGCTCCTTTGGCCTGGATTACTGCAGAAATGCAGCGTGGCATGGAGTCGATCAGTCTGTAGCACTACTCAGGTGTTATGAGAGCCCATGTTGCTCTGATAGTGGCCTTCAGCTCTTCTGAATTGTTGTTGCCAATCAAGAACAGGGATACCATGGTCCTTAAACCAGGTACTGGTAGCTTTGGCACTGTGTGCACATGCCAGGTCCTGTTAGAAAATGAAATCTGCATCTCCATAAAGTTCGTCAGCAGCAGGAAGCATGAAGTGCTCTAAAACTTCCTGGTAGATGGCTGCATTGACCTTGGACTTCAGAAAACACAATGGACCAACACCACCAGATGACATGGCACTCCAAACCATCACTGACTGTGGAAACTTTACATTGGACCTCAAGCAACGTGGATTCTGTGCCTCTCCTCTCTTCCTCCAGACTCTGGGACCTTGATTTCCAAAGGAAATGCAGAATTTACTTTCATCAGAGAACATAACTTTGGACCACTCAGCAGCAGTTTTGTCTTTAGCCCAGGCGAGACGCTTCTGATGCTGTCTCTTGTTCAAGAGTGGCTTGACACAAGGAATGTGACAGCTGAAACCCATGTCTTGCATACGTCTGTGCGTGGTGGTTCTTGAAGCACTGACTCCAGCTGCAGTCCACTCTTTGTGAATCTTCCCCCACAGTTTTGAATGTGTTTTGTTTCACAATCCTCTCCAGGTTGCGGTTATCCCTATTGCTTGTACACTTTTTTCTACCACATCTTGTCCTTCCTTTTGCCTCTCTATTAATGTGCTTGGACACAGAGCTCTTGTGAACAGCCAGCCTCTTTAGCAATGACCTTTTGTGTCTTGCCCTCCTTGTGCAAGGTGTCAATGGTCGTCTTTTGGACAACTGTCAAGTCAGCAGTCTTCCCCATGATTGTGTAGCCTACAGAACTAGACTGAGGCTTTTGCAGGTGTTTCAAGTTAATTAGCTGATTAGAGTGTGGCAGCAGGTGTCTTCAATATTGAACCTTTTCACAATATTCTAATTTTCCGACGTACTGAATTTGGGACTTTCATTAGTTGTCAGTTATAATCATCAAAATTAAAAGAAATAAACTTTTGAAATACATCAGTCTGTGTGTAATGAATGAATCTAATATACAAGTTTCACTTTTTGAATGGAATTACTGAAATAAATCAACTTTGTCATGATATTCTAATTTTATGACCGGCACCTGTAAGCAGTAGACCAAGATGTCACTTCTCGGTTTCGTCTGGAGGTCCCACCTCTACCCTTCAGGCCTTATTTAGAGAACGTGGACACTTTAAGTTGGTGTTCACTGGTAAACCAGTATCCGAGAAGGATGCATCTTGAAAGAGAGAAATTCCAAATTAGGGAACTTGAAAATAAAAGAGGCAGCTAGTATAGCCTAGAAATGGGCAATAGACTCACAGTGATTTTTGTCAGACTTTGCTTTTTCTTCTTATTTTCACCTTAATTACCACATATATATGTGCTTATACATAGGTTTCCTGTATATGTTGTAATATTGGGGGGCAGCAAATTAGTGTACTGGTAATTACTGAATTGCCCTTGTGTGAGTATGGAAGTGTGCATGAGTGGGAACCATAATGCATTGGTGCCCTGTCACTAACTACTTTACAGCCAGAGGTGTGTGTGTTGTGGACGATGGCTGGGGCTCATACCCAGTCAGAACGCCTGGAGAATGGAAGGACCGGAAGAGGAGCAGTACCTTCCCTAGAACACGAGAAGGCAGCCACCCTGGTGGGTCCTGGGGCCATGGGAGCAGAGCTTGGAAGCTCAACCTTGTGGGGACCCATGGCCACTTTCAGGTGTCACCTGGATGGTTCAGAAGCCATGGTATCCAGCACTTTTGCTACACCAGGAGGTCCTGCAGGAAGGTCATCAGGGAGCACCTGGAGCACACCCGGTTGCATTACAAAAGGGGCCGCCTCACTGCACTCAGAGAGCCAGAGTCAGGAGGCAGAGGACAGAGCTTGCGAGGTGAGGAGTGGAGGTGGCTGAAGAGTAACGGAAGGAAGAGATAAAAGGACTGGGGTATATTTGTGGTGATTTGTGCACTGTGTGCTGTGCTGAATTGGAAAAAAAGAATATAAAAAGCATGAACTTGTGTAAGTGTGCCTCTTGCATCTGTCTGTGCCAGGTTAAGTGCTGGTACAGCGCCATCTATTGTCATAGTGTTTACTTTTAAATATACAACTGTTATTTACATTTCCATAACTGTTTATTTTTTCTGTTCCCCAGAGTAATGTCAAGATGGTGTATGACCTAGATAATGTTCTGAAACCCAATTTATAATTTGAACTGTATCTTTCTTTTCATTGTTGTATCCACACTTTTTTATATTTTGTACCAATTTGCCTTAGCATTTCTTAATATTCTTGTTAAAGCTCCTGGAAGAAAGTGTATTCCGAAAGTACAAATGCTTAATAATTGAGTGAGAATGTAATATTAAGGTATTTGAACACAGTAATAGAATACAAACTGACTTACGTCAACTAAAGAAAGCAGACTCTGCAGATGGATCATGACTAAACGAAAGCAAAAGGCTGAATTTACTCCACTTGTTCTTTTTAGTAAAAATTGTTGATTTAGGTCTTGTACTGTGCTGTACTAAATGATAAAACTCAAAAGGACAGTTCCTGTCATAGTATGAGCAGGTATATGTTCCGTCTATTGCTTGAATCCATAAGAATGTCATTAATTCAGATGGTTGTGTTCTATTGTTCTGACAAGTCGCATACAATGAAGTTATTTTAAATTTCAGTCACTAGTCACTCTCCTGTGATTTTGAATTCTAGGAAATCTGCCACTACACTGTGTGTTTCTGAGTCAGATTTAAGAGGTAAAAAATGCTCAGATATAAAGAAAATATATGCTACTGTTAAAAGAACATAGTTTTATTAATTATTCAAATAAACAGCTATTATTACAGGTGCTGTGTGTCCAGACCTTGTACAGATGGCCTGCTTTCTCCTTACAGCACTCTCTGTGGGGTCTCATATCCTTTCCTCTTGTATTCATTTTCACCATCTGGGTGCCCTTTACCCACTGATGCATTGCTGTTCTGTGCCATATTACTTCAGTGATACCAAGCCACTGGTAGTGGACATTTATTCACTTTTTTTAGGTCAGAGACATGCACCAATACTGTCATGCTTAGCAGTGCTGCCTTCTTACCAAATTCTGCCTTGATTTGGGTATTGTGCTCTCACAACAACATTGTCAGCCCTTCTACTTATTCCTTCTAGAACACGTCATTAACCCACCTTAAGAGCCTTGGTTCCACTCAAAAGAATTACAGCATTGTTACAGCTTCCTATTTGTCACACCAGATGCTGGATATCTTCTTTTCTTAGCCCAAGACCTGCCCATATTGTAGTAGAGGCAAAATATGCCATCTGTGAGTTCTCCATTAGCCAGACCACTACAGGAATCAACTTTCTCTGACCCTTTTAAGAGCCTTGTGTGGAGACTTTCTTTTACGCCATCTAGATTTCTTTTCTAAGAAATCAGTCTGGCTTTAGGCAGAAACACTAATACCAACTATTATTTGTATCTGTAAAAAGCACTTTATGTCAGTGTTAAGTCTGAAATATATACTCATCCATGTTCTAACATGCTCATCCAGATTATGGTGGCATTAGGGCAGCACTAGGCATAACGTAGGAACCAATCCTACATGGGGCTCCAGCCCATAGCAAGAAACACAGATGCACATGTTATGAAAAATCAGGGCATCAGGAGGAAAATCCACACAGAGCAGAAGATGGAGGCTCCACACAAGGAATACCCAGACCAGGACTCAAACCAAGGGGCATCATATAGTTGTTTTGTGTGATTATCCATCCATCCATTATCCAACCCGCTATATCCTAACTACAGGGTCACAGGGGTCTGCTGGAGCCAATCCCAGCCAACACAGGGCACAAGGTAGGAAACAAACCCCGGGATGGGCGCTAGCCCACCACAGGGAACACACACCCCCACACACCAAACACACACTAGGGACAATTTAGAATCGCCAATACACCTAACCTGCAAGTCTTTGGACTGTGTGAGAAAACCGGAGTACCCAGAGAAAACCCACACAGACACGGGGAGAACATGCAAACTCCCAGGAAGCGAACCCGGGTCTCCTAACTGCAAGGCAGCAGCGCTACCCACTGCGCCACCATGCTGCCTTTGTGTGATTATTTTTTACATAATGCTCTCTCACCATTTTGCTGCAAGTTTTGGCATCGAAGTTGCCATGTTGTCTACTGTTGACAACGGGTCATTTAAAAGTCAGCATCATTGTGCATTTCATCATTTGCGTGTGATGCTTTAGGCATTCTAGCTTTGAATTGATGAACTTTAAAAAAAAACTTTTTTTTCTTAAATTTTTTTAGCTCAGATGAACAGAGAACACATGACAGGAAGTTAAGCTTCCAACTGAACTTTTTTTAAACATTTTTACATTTTTGCACGTTTCTTTGCTTTCTTGGTTTATAACTGAGCCTGCTACTTGACTTCTCTCCTGTGTCTCCCCATTTTGACACACTTCATCTCCCTGTCCAATCACTCAAACTGATTTTAGCTATTTCCTCCTGACTGTCATAACATTAGGAATTGTCCAAAGCTCCAGCCTGAAACTTCTCATCTCATGTTGCTTGCTTCTGACCTCGCCCAGCTGCGCAGGTTGCTATAAGGCAGTAACTTGATGAAAGACTGATAGGATAGAGTAAAATATAATTTTTTAAGCATTCTGTCACTCATAGGACTTGTGCATAGCTACTTAAATATGGGGCCTACTTCACTTGCTAAAAATGAGCAATAGGGATTAGATCATATTTCTTTACAGTATTTATTGATCTACTCTCGATCATCTTGACTGGCCCATGGTCATCACATGGTTAGCCCCAAGAAGAATGAAATCAACAGCTGAACTAATTGAGGGGGGGATCAACAATGGATGGATAGATGGCCTTTTAATTATACAATTAAAATGATTAGGATAAATATGATTATTATTTTATTGATGCTGTAGAACATCTATTGCATTTGTAATGTAGTTAATGTGACTTTAAAACCACTTTTTCCTGCTTAAAAACAATTTGAACAAAATGTGGCACCTGGATTCTAATCATAATTTATAAAATGTTACAGTAAAATTAAGTTCTAATATTTGTTTGTTTCCAAAGAGTTTTAGATGTTCTTTTACTTTTTCAGTGCTTTTAACACCATTCTGCCTCATTGTCTGGAAAAGAAGCTCACATTTTTTAATCTTGATGCCCCCACAGTCTCCTGGATCATGGACTACCTTAGAACTGACAGCGATTTGTAAGGCTGAAGGACTGTGTGTCAGAAATGGTGGTATGTAATACTGGAACACCTCAGGGAATTGTCCTGTCTCCCTTCCTGTTTACCATCTACACAACAGACTTCCAGCACAATACCAGTGCTTGCCATCTACAGAAATTTTCGGATGACTCGTCCATCACATGCTGAATTAATAATGTCAGAGTACAGGAAGTTTGTGGAGCATTTTGTCTTATTGTGGAAGGACAACAATCTACAACTAAACATCAGCAAGACAGAAGAACTGCTGGTGGACTTGCCAAGAAGCCTCTTAGACCAGTCACCATTCAGGGGGAGGACGTGGAAGTGGTGCAGAGCTACAAGTACCTGGAGGTTCACATAAATAACAAACTGGACTGGTCTGACAATACAGAGGCACTGTACAAGAAGGGACTCTTTTTGCTTTTTATGTGTAGTAGCCAGTGTGGTGATCGATGCTGTAGTCTCATGGGAAAGCTCATGGGTAAGCAACCTGAGCTCAAAAGATGCACGATGCCTGAACAAACTTTTAACAGGGAATCCTCCTTCATCACAGGGAACATCCTGGACACACTAGAAGCTGTTGTAGAAAAGAGGATGGTGGCAAAATTGGATGTCATCATGAAAAATTCCCACCATTCCCTACAGGAGGCACACTCTTGGAGCATTTTTAGCCATAGGCTCATTCCACCGCAGTGTGCTAAGAAGTTCCTCTGGGGGTCTTTTCTACCCATTGCTATCAGGCAATTCAATGCTTCCACCAGATGTACTCAATAAGTTTATTTTTATTTATTTACTTACCGATTGATTGATTGATTGGCTGTATTAACTGTCCTGTGAGTCTGTATCCTTCTTTTTTATATTTCTGCTGCTGTATGCATTGAGTTTCCCCAAGGGATTAATAAAGTTTATCTAATCTAATCTAATGAATATAGGAACATAGGACATAGGCACAGAGAATGAATTACTCTGTCAATGACATTTCTGCAGATGTTGAGCACCATCACAAGCTGTTTTAGATGAGAGATCATACAGGGTTTCAGTCCAGCATTTTAGTCACAATGTTGTATAGGATTTTGTATGTGAAATTTATAACAAGAGGATTTTCATCAGGCAAGGCTTTTCTAAGCATATATAATAAGTTAAAAAATGAAGGAGTGTTGAAAGTTTCATATAAACACAATATGGATTAATATTAACTAACAAAATAAATTACTGACTTAGGAGTACCTGAAATTGAATGAGCTGAGATTACTGACTACCAAGGGGAAAAGGGCAGCAACCACAAGAGTTGAATAAATGTCTTTTTGTTTACTGCAATGTAGCATTTTGTATGTACACCATTATTATAAGAATCAAAGTGTGGCTAACCTAAAGCACTACTAACTAGGTATCGGATTCCTCTTATTACTTTCATTCCTTGTAAAAGTATCAGGTTCTAAAAACATCTGTTTTAATAGCGCACCACATATGTAGATAGATAGATAGATAGATAGATAGATAGATAGATAGATAGATAGATAGATAGATAGATAGATAGATACTTTATTAATCCCAAGGGGAAATTCACATGTACTCTACTTTACTAAGCATGCCTAGCCTAAGGAGTATGATGGAACACATTGTTAAAGCTATTTTAGCAACTGCTGCCAGAAATGTCATAATGGTATTTTTTTAATGCTTAAAAACTTTTTTTTTTTTTTGCTAAATTGCGGCTAGACTAAGATTCTTGGTCTATTATTACAAGCCTCCCATGGTTTCAGGCCATTAGCATAAAAGTCAGACACTTTGGTTTGGTGACTATTCTATACACACTGTCTTCTGTTCTTGCAGATTTCAAATAAATGAATATATCAATCAATGCCATTACATGAAAAATTTTCTCCATACTAAAATTTTAATTATACTTTTTTCACTTTTTAAGTAGCATACGCACAGAAGACAGCTTTATTTTCTGGTGAGGCAGTGAGATAAGATTTGCCTGCAGCTGCATATTTATATAACACTGACGTAAGAATATATTTTTATGTTTGGCCTTGAATTGAACAAAATGAATTTATAAGGCATTCACCAAATTGAGTTTATGACTTTATTATTATTCGGGAGCAGCATCATCATCTGAGTCGTTATTTTGTAGGGTAAAATTTGCTGTTGATGGTTTTTGATACAAAATCTTACTTGTCTGCCATTAGGCTGTGTGCTTATTAGGAAGTAAAGAATGACAAACTCCTGAAAGTGACTATTTTGAATTTTGGCATAATAACACCAAACACAAAATATTACAAGTTTACCTCTGGCTAAAACTGATTATTTATAATGGCATGGCTCTTCCATGGAAGTCCTTAGTAGATGCACATTTTCATTACAGCCAATGTCTTGGTCAGAAACTAATATAGATCTTACTAAATTACTACAGTACAGATCTTAGTAAACCAATATAGATCTTACTAAACTAATTTAATTAGACTCCTTGTTTCTGAGTTCCATGTGAGGTTTTGCAATGAACTGACAATTTTGGCATTGCCTTTTGCAAAATTTGAGTTGCAATCAAAGGTTAGTACTGCTGCAATAGGTTCTGTTCTGGGGTAGGTTCATTATCTGTATAAAATTAGATTTTTTTAGACACAGACTATATTCTTTATAACTCCTTGATAAACTTTTCTATAGTTAAAATCATCTGTAGGTGTTTTACAAGTTCAAAGTTATTGTACTGTTATTTGCACCTACTTATTATTTTAATTTTAGCACAAGCTGATATAATGACTTGATCAGAGTCATAAGTCTCACATCAACAACTTTTTGCTTTAAAGCTCAACATGTACTGTATATTATGCTTCAAGGAAAGATGTTTTTATTCTATAAGAAGTGGAATAGTTTTAATAAAAAGGTAAAAAAAAAAAGGTGGAATAGTTTCATTCTCAATTCTCAATCCTACGTTTTGTAAAAACTGATTTGTATGGAATGATGTCAATAAAATTAATAAAAAAAAGAAGTGAAATAGTTTTAAAGTACTGTATCTAACTGCTGCAACATATTATTATTGAGCATAGGTTATAAGAAAATACATTAGGCAATGGAAAAAAATGGTGCAAGGTGACTATAACTGTAGCTTGAACCCTTAGATCAACAATTGAGAAACTCTTTACTATATGCAGAATTGTATGATAGTTACAAGTTGCAGTCACACACAAAACAGAACAATTCAGACTCAGCAACTTTGGGATGAAGGAGGAAAACAGGGGTACCTGGAGAAAAGCAAACATAGACATGGAAAGAATATCCAAACACCACACAGACAATGAACAGGCCCCTGATTCAGACCCAGCCTTCTGAAGTTTTTATGCAGAAGCGGTAAACACTATGCCACACAGCAATTTTACAGAAGTGTTAGGAATTAAATATTGAAGATCTTCATATTCTTTTTATAGGTGTCAAAACGGCTTATAATAATGGGCATGGGCAAGGGCTCTGTAGGCATACAACTTTAAAACCAAAGCTGACCATTATCAAATGTACACTTCTGGTAAAAGGAAGTGCACTCTGGACAGGGTGATCTCATGTTCTTGGTACGAACATCATAGTTCCTGAGGTAGCCAAGGAGTTTTGACAAATATCAAAGAAAATATGCAGCTGACTAGTATGCTCTAGATAGATACTGTAAATGAGGACTTGCTAGTGATAGTGTTTTGTCTTGATAGAGTTCTATATTACTCAGCTTTCCCCTTTTGTATTATTAATGTGTAGTCTTTGTCAAAAAGCCTCAAATCCCACAGACTTAACACTGTTTATAAGGTATTGTACTTCATAACGTCTCCCCACCTTCCTTACTACATCTATAACCTCAGGCAATTACACAGCGTTAAAGACAAGCAGGAGTTAATTTACAACTTAAATAATGTGTTATTGATAATATTTATGAAATAATAAAAATACGCAAAGTACATTTGAATATTGGCAACCATACAACCTGATAAACGCTAATGTGTAATTTCAAGTGGCACACAGACTTGTTGGTTACTCAAAATGTCTCTAGTTAAGTCATCATTTTTAGTCAACTGTCTTCAGAACAGGCCGATGCCTGTCACAATATGGCTGCTGAGCTGTGCTTCTCAGTGTGGTTTTCTTTTCAGTCCATGGTGTGTGAGATGCTCCTTCATCATGATAGTGTGAGAGAGAGTGAAAGGGAGGGGTAAAGCAAGCACATTTATACATTCTTTGACCAAATCCTTACACCAATAGGGCGTTGTGCTACAGAATGGCCTCTGATTCAAACCAATCACAAACAGCCATACTTCAGACCAATGGGGGCACACAATACCTTTCACACATGCCCCCAAAACCATTTGTTCAGCGGATGCTTGCCAGCTCTGTAGATTGGCTATCCTGTGGGGGTTTATTGAGAGAGTCCTGCAGAGAATCGCTTGCCAAAGTGGTTTTAGGAACTTCCCCAAACCCTGTCGTAAAATTACAATGACTCAGTCCTAAAGACTGGAGGGGGTCGGGGGGTTCGTAAACATCAAACCATTACTATTCTTATCAGTCATATAACATTAATATTACATTGCTTTGTCTAAGTTACAAATAAAGATATACAAACTATTCATCAACTTATATACAAAATTTCACACCACAAAAGATAGATAGATAGATAGATAGATAGATAGATAGATAGATAGATAGATAGATAGATAGATAGATACTTTATTAATCCCCAAGGGGAAATTCACAATATGAATATGACGCAAGAGGTCATCAAAGTGCAAGACAGACATGCAAAAATATTTCAAGTGCATCTGTTTATCATGTATGTCACCCCACTCAGAAGAAAATTATACTCCCTCTCCCTTTACTGCTTTCATTTGGGTCTTACGTTTGACTTTTTCCTTTTTGTCACTTTCAAACAGATAGATACTGAATGACTAACAATAGATAGAAATTTATTGATCATTATGGGGAATATTAGCTAAAAAAACAAAAAACAAAAGCATGACTACAAAGCCTGTCCTTGTCCATTCATCCTTTGGAAGCTACAAAAAGGTATGAAAAATGTTCTGATCATAAATACCAAAAAATATTACTGTCTCACTCCGTATTAGGCACACTATGCTTTAAAAAAAATATACTGTATAAAATGGCCAATCAACCACTGAGTATCCCAGAAACTCCCAGTAGAAATGAAATTGCCTTTTCACACTGATTGTGGTTATGAAAAGGGATGGAATTGAGATGTACTGTGGAATTAGAAAACCCCTATGGCTGGCAATATTCTGACAAAGTGGTTTGCCATTTCAAAACAGTGGAGTAATTCCAGTCTCCAGGGTCATTACTCATCTAGAGAAATAAAAGAGACCTAGATAAATAACATTTTGCAGACTTATTTGAAATGCAGACATTTTTGGGAATGTCAACATTATCATCTATAAAACAGCACAAAGGTCCATTGCAAGTTAAGCCTGTGAAATGTTGAAACAAGTAATAAAGTGAAGCTCACCTGAACTGCTGGGAATGAAAGATATTTGGTAATAGTTTAGTTTAGATACTGCAAAAATGAATGTATTACTCATTTACTACTATGTAACAAGACCTTAACATGCACGTCTTTGGGTCTTCATAATATCTGCAAAGCATTAGCAAAGTGTTTATTCATCTATGTATTGTGTCTTACTAGCAAAACATTAGATGGCTTAACTGAGACACATTTCTCTTGATGTCAGATATTTAGCCTAACAAGTAATTTTACTATCATGCCAAATATGCCAAACTTCACAGAGAGAATAATCGATCTACTGATGTTTTATAAGTGGCATGAAGACCAAAAGAAGCCTTTGTTAAAGTCTGGTTACAAAAGAGTAAATGAGTAATAGATGCAATTTTGCTGTATGAAAACTAAAATGTTACCTGATATTCTGTTTGATACTAGGCCAACTGAGGAAGCACAATATATGTTACCAGATACAAAACCTTCATGAGTTGAAGGAGCTGTATAATGGCTCCAACATGGTGACTAATATTGAAGAGGATCAGATGGGCAGGGGGACATTTTGAATGTATGGGAGGAACAATGGGCCAAAGAGTGTAGAAGAAGAAATTAATAGGAATGGAAAACAAACACCAGGAGAGACTGAGTTCTTTGAATGTAGTGGTATTAGAATTTAAAAGGTAACTGAAGTAAATGAGAGGTAACTTTGCAGGTAAAAGAAGGGGAGCCATATTGTTGAATAACAACAACCCCCTAAAGGAGCCATGACTCAAATAAGAAGAAAAAGGGTTGGTTGGAGGATCACCATGAAGTTTCTTTTACATCACCCTTGTTTGTTATGAAGCTTCTTGCAATGTCAACCATTGCAACCTCTGCAAAACACTGATGCCTAAGTATCTTCAGTGTGATCGTGTATGAGATCTTTCTAAATGCAGATGAGATTTCACAAGCCACATTACTTGAGCAAATGCTCAGTCATTTGCATTTTTTAGTTTATAGCATTGCAAACTTCATTGCAACAAAAACAAAAGATACACTGTGTCACAAGATCGCCTAAACTTTGTAGATAGAGTGACCTACTGGCCCGCATGTTCAGCAAGTCACACAACATTACAATATTCCAGTAGTAAAAAAGTAATGTTAGGTGTAAACTTTATTTCTATGTTTGGGATTGTGTTTATCACTGTACGGTGTTATATACAGTAAAAGAAAGTGTATGTTCATATAGAGCAGAACAGCAAATGATGTCACCATCCTGTTCAACCTTTGGATGGGAAAATAAACGTTAAACATAGTTATCTTCCCATGAGTGGAATGCTGGTGTGGCGGTTAGCCCTACTGCCTCACATCTCAAGACACCAGGTTACAATACCCAGCCATGCTCATCATTTTATTGAAAGAAAGCAGGTTTTCTTGTGTCTACATTGATTTTGTCATAGGAATGCACTTTTCTTCTCACACCCCAAATGTATATCTATATTTTGCTTGTTTAAGCGTGTGTGGATTCCCACGAGATGCAGAGTAGTTTGTTCCAACCATATATGCCTAATGCTTAAAGGATAGATTCCATCTCTCTGTGACCTTGAATAAATCAGACTCAGAAAATTAATGGGTGGATGGATGTCTTATCCCATTCATGAGTGAATAAGACAAAATATGGAGTGATTTAAATAACTACTTTCACATCAGCCAAGCAAAGAATTAATTTAACAGTCTGATGCTCTTTGGAATATCTATCCATCCTAACATTGTCTATACCTGTTAATCAAAAATTAACCAAAAATATAAAGACAAAATGATTTTTTCCTGTTAAATAGTAACCCCAGCCTCATTAACAATGGTCCAAAGAAACCAAAAAGAGCACAGAAGAAAAAAACAAAGAAACATTTCTTCAAGCAGATAGTTAAGGGAGTCTGAACCAGAACTGAATAATAGACAGAGACTTTACTTTTATATCACACCCGCCAAGGAAGGAAATCCCTTTAAAAAACCCGATAAATCAAAATAACACTATTTGTTCGAATTTAACAAATGTGATCACTTACAACAGAATGCATTAATAACTAAAGCAGATGAATTCATGCTGTACGTTTTTATTATACAGTAGATTCCTTATCTAACCATCTATGTCATCCATACACAAATCAAATTTTCAGGTCTTTTTTAGAAGACGTTTATGTCATGTTCTCCAGACCAAAAAAAGCAAAGCATCATCCAGACTTTTACCAGCTACAAGTCCAGAAGCCAGCAGCTGTGATAGTATAGGGTTGTGTCTGTGCTCTGGGAAGGGGTAACTTGCACTTCTGCGAAGGCACCATTAATGGCGAAAAAGTACGTTCAGATTTTGGAGAAACATACAACTGCCTTCAAGACAACATCTTTTCCATGGCTGCCCATGTATATTTCAGCAAGACAATATAAAATCGAATTCTGCACGCATTACAAAGGCATGGCTGCATAGGAAGAGAGTGTGGGTGCACGACTGGCTTACCTGCAATCCTAACCTGTCCGCACTCGAGAAGGTGCGGTGTATTTTGAAATGCAAAATGCAATATCAAAGAGCCTATATTGATATGCACCTTAAGACTCATTTGCAAAAAGAATTGAACAAAATTATACTTATTGGTGTCTTCAGTACCTAAAATTTTTTAAAGTGTTGTGAGAAATAAAGGCAAAATTACAAAGCAGTATATTTTTAACAACTTTTGTTTTGAATATGTTGCAAGTATCAAAAGCAACATTAAGTGTTTATTTTTGAGAAAACAATCAAATTCAATAGTTGTAACATCAAATAATGTGCTATTATACTGTTTTCTGTTCAAAGATCATTTATTATCATTTACTATCCACTGCTTTCTGCTTTTATTTGCATTTTCCATACCGTTACAACTTCTTCCAAGTTTGGGTAGTACAATGTAAAATCCAGACTTTAAGGCTTTTCAAAAGTTCCACTGAGAAATGGGGCTCTAATGGGTTTGAGTGGGACTTCTAAACTGCATTTTCATACCAAAATGGTTTGGCAAATGCGAATGAGTTTGGCCTATTGATTATGTTTAGCCCTATTTACAGTGAAGGCTACATTCCATGTCAGTGATTCAATGGAAATGGCAGCGATGCGGGAGGTGTGTGATGGGGACTAATACAAAAATCCCATGTCACCCAAAAAAGACTATGGCTGACTTTTAAGTTCATGCCATTTAAAATATATGCTTCATGGAGTTTCAAGAATTTCACTGGGGAGTTGCAATGGGACGGCCAACACTACAAAACTCACACATTACTTCAAAACAGCTGTGTGGATGTTTAAGAAATTTTACATGCATATTCCAATTAACCAAACTTAACATTCAGAGTTTCATTAAAAGTTTCATTATAAATAAGCATTCAATAGAGGGAATTACACAAAAAAACAGAAGTTTGCCAAGCTTACATGCCATATCAGTGATTCAATTTTTCAACAAGCCGTCCAATGTTGAATTAAACATCTGTGAAACCACAGTAAACTAGGAAATACAAAAATGTAGTGTTTGTGTTTCCAAGGATTTTCTGCAATTATGGCATCCAATCACACACAAGAAGAACAAATTCTTGACTCATGAGAGCAGACAAATTAATACAGAGGTAGTGTAGATGACAGATGGGACATGTGAACTTCAGCTAGCAATGACAAAAGGATCAAAATTAGTATTTGCTTTCTCAAATGAAACCACTGTACAACTACATTCAGGCAATGCAAGGTACTTCGGCTAGTTTACTTTGTGACACTTATAGCTTTGTGGCTGAAACTAATGGTGGCAAGTCGGAAAATACAGAAATAACCTGCAGGTAAGTTCAAACCTTGTTAACTGTTTTTGTCTTCACTTTAAATTATCTCTGTTATTTGTTACTGCTCACACTAACACTTATCGAGCACCTTGTATGTCTCTATCATGTTCTATTGTGCTGCGATGGCATCTTGGTGAGGTTATCATTTTTATGCAGACGATACTCAACTCTATTTCAATGTTAAAAGTGGAACTTCATCAGAGCTTTCTCAGCTCACAACTTGCCTCAGTGAAATTAAAACCTGGATGGAGCAGAACTCTTTAAAATTAAATTGCAACAAAACTGAACTCCTGCAAATTGGGACTAAAGTGCAACTAAAGAGGTTGTGAGTTTGAAACCTGCCTCTACTGCAAAGAATCTTGGTGTCATTTTTGATTCCTCCCTTTCTTATTCCGCCCACATAAATCACATTAAGAAACTTTCTTACTTTCACCTCCGTAACATATGCCGTGTTCGCTCCTTCCTCTCCTTTTCTAATGCTGAGAAACTTGTCCATGCTTTTGTCACATCCCGCATAGATTATTGTAATTCCCTACTAGCAGGTGCCCCTTCTAATCTTATATCACAGCTCCAGCTTATTCAAAACTTGGCTGCAAGAGTCCTTACTCGAACCAGCAGCAGCGAGCACATAACACCCATCCTGCTCCGCCTTCATTGGATCCCTCTTTCTTACAGAATTGAACATAAAATCCTACAATTAACCTACAAAGCCTTAAACGACGTTGCGCCAAACTACATCAGTGACCTTCTCCACCACTATGTGCCTGCCCGTTCACTAAGGTCCTCTGATTCTGGCAGTCTTGTTTGCCCCACACTAATCTACACTCCATGGGTGACAGGGCCTTCAGCTGTATAGCGCCCAGACTCTGAAATGATCTACGGAAATTAATCAGATCAACTGACTCCATGAATTCTTTTAAAAAACAACTTTAAACTCATCTGTTCAGGAAGGCTTTTAGCTCTGCTTGACTTTATTACCCTTCTCTCAGTTTACCTCTCTGTCAAGATGCTCATGTAACCTGTGTGTGTGTATGTGCTAGACCATCAATTGTGTTGTCTGTTAGCCTTTTCTCTGAATTTACTATCTTACTCTTCTTTGTTTATTTATCTGGTTTAGTACAATGCTATATACTGTATACCCTGCTGTTCTTTCTTAAACTCTGTGAAGTGCCTTGAGCATGGGAAAGGCGCTATATCAGGGGTTCTCAACGTCGGTCCTGGGGACCCCTTGTCGCTGCAGGTTTTTGTTCCAACCAGCTTCTGTTTTTAATTGAACTCCTGGGCTAATTAAGTGAACTGATATTTCCCAAGTTCTGTGTTTAAGGAACAATATATTAATTAGAAAACTAAGTTTGTTAAAAAAAAATATTAAAATGTACCAAGCAGTTATATAGGAATAATGTATTTTTTTTCTTTTTAACAGTATTTTCATTCTGCTTTTCTAGGTGTTCTAATTGTTTAATTAATCCATTATTTACTAATTAGTGGGTCTGACTCTAAAGTAGCTGCAGTCTTTGATTATTCAGTGTTGTTTGCCTGGGTGTCTGCTCTGCTTGTTTTAAGTTGTCATTATTAAGATACAATGAAAGGGGAAAAACAGCACAGAGAAAGGGCAAAGTAAAATGAAATCAACAAAAGAGAGTCAAGCATTTAAATCTATAGCAAAAGCAGAAATATTTATAAATCTATACTAATAAAAGGCAAAGCCCTCACTCACTCACTCACTCACTCACTCACTGACTCATCACTAATTCTCCAACTTCCCGTGTGGGTGGAAGGCTGAAATTTGGCAGGTTCATTCCTTACAGCTTCCTTACAAAAGTTGGGCAGGTTTTATATCGAAATTCTACGCGTAATGGTCATAACTGGAAGCAGTTTTTCTCCATTTACTGTAATGGAGATGAGCTTCAACGCCGTGGGGGCGGAGTTTCGTGTGACATCATCACGCCTCCACGTAATCACGCAGTACATAGAAAACCAGGAAGACCTCAAAAAAGCACTTAAGAAAACATGCATTATATAATTGAGAAGGCAGCGAAACAATAAGAAGCGAGCGAGTGACATATACAACCATATTCATGAGTTCTGCTACTTCGGAAACAAAGCACAATGTAAACCTACACTTTAAATTAAGTTCATAGACAGGCTGCCGCTGGCGTTTGTAATTTAGTGCCTGCCCATATAAGGCCGTCCGTCAGCGGCAATCCAATAGCAAACTGCCACGGGTAAATATTCACGGGTGAAGGACTGTGCTTATGGAGAGGAAGATGAGATGGTCAGGGTGGTGTTTGACACAAACTCAGCGAAACTGCGAGAGAAAGTTTTAAGTGCCAGGACTAAGGTAACATTAAATACAGCCATGGACATATCACGAGATGGCACCAGCACAGCTGGGAACCTTCGATGCATGTACACCGAGTGGCTCACGTGAACTGGCGCAGTGCACAGATAAAAGCAACAGTTCCAAAGAGCTGAACAAAACCGAATTACACAATTGAAAAGGCAGCAAAAATATGAAGCGTCTGATAAGCATATTCATAAATCCAGCTACTGCGGAAACAAAGCACACGGTGGAAAAAGTCAATGTCCCGCTAAAGAAAGACAGTGTAAAAAAAACCCATGCATGCAGTGTGTCAGGTCTCAGATAAAGAAGAAGACGAGCTGTTTATTGATGCAGTAAGAAACGAATCGATGAATGAAACCTGTCATCTTTACAACGATTGACAAACACGGAATGTAACTTGAACACAACACATCCTACAAATACGAACCTGATTGAAAGAAATAATGATAATCAAATCCTTGATGACAGCAACACTCAGTAACACTCACAAAACAAATACTGTATATTGACAGTCATGTTACGTTATTTTTAAAATGTTCCCTTTTCTTTTTCTAGCTTTTTTAACACACTACTTCTCCGCTGCGATACGCGGGTATATATATGTATATATATATATCCCGATCTACATACTCGAATAATGGATACTTTATTCGCCATCAATGATTGTTTTGGTAAAGCCATACTCAGTGTATTCATTAGATGAGCGGTAAAAAGTAAGAGCGAGGGAGGATGACTTATTGAGGCATGCAGGCTGTAGTGCGCGTCAACTCTATCTGAATTGTGCGATCACATTTGAAACAATATATCTTTTCAAGTTCTATTTAGTCCATATGTGTCAAACTCAAGCGCGAGATCATTTTATATACTGTATTATTGTTATTAATGGCCCGGGTATATGAAGCGCTGGTAACACAATAAACTACATATCCCATAATGCAGCGCTTCAGCTGCCTTGCCGAACACTTACCGCGTTAGTCAAGTCTACCTTATGATGCTGCAAGTTATTGCGAAGCTAGAGTTATTGCGCACTGAGTTTGCACGGCGCTTTGGTGACTTTGAAGAACAAAAAAAGTCCGTCTACATGCGGCTCGAACCTTGTGCATGTTTGGTAGCACATATCTGTGTGAGAAGCTCTTCTCAGTGATAAAGACTAACAAAACAGCACACAGGAGTCGCCTCACTGATGAGCACCTGCAATCCATCCTGAGAATCTCCACAACACAGAACCTCACACCAAACAGAAACGAACCTGTGGCCAAAAAAAGATGCCAGGCGTCCAGCTCTAAAATGACATATGAGCAAAGACAACTGAATGATTTGATTTGTTATTGCACGTAAGAGCGGAGTCAACCGTTTTAACAAGCAGCGTATTGCACTGATACTGAAATAGCTGTGTGTGTATATATGTAGATATGTATGTATATGTATATATATGTTTATATATGTGTGTGTGTATGTATGTATATATATATATATATATGTATTTCTGTGTATATATGTGTGTGTATGTATGTATGTGTGTGTATATATGTGTGTGTATATATGTAGATATATATATGTATGTATATATGTGTATATGTATAGATATGTATATATATATATATGTTTATGTGTGTGTGTGTAAATATATATATATATATATATATTATTAAAACAATTACATTGACAATCAGGTTACGTTATTTTCAAAATGTTTCCTTTTCTTTTCATTGCTTCTTTAACACACTACTTCTCCGCTGCGAAGCGCGGGTATTTTGCTAGTGTCTTATAAATGTGAAAATCATGCTGCTATGCTTTTTTGAATGTTGAATAAAAGAAAAAAATACCAGCTAATTAAATGAGATCAGTGCTATAAGGTGTTGTCACTGATTAGGAATCTGGTTGGAACAAAAACCTGCAGCCATAGGGGGTCCCCAGGACCGATGTTGAGAACCCCTGCGCTATATAAATAAAATGTATTATTATTATTATTACATACTTATAAAGTCTTTTGGAATTATGTTTGCTTTAGAAAAGTTAAAGGTTGATAACATTTTTTGGTTTCTATTCACGTTGCAATGTCAAATAGAGTTACCTGTAACTGGGCAGATTTTTGGTAATTTTTAATTTTATAATTGTTTGTTATAATTTTAAAGGAACTGTATTGAGTATGCTCTATAAGAGACAAGCTGGCACTGCTGAAGTTAAAACAATAATGCATTTTTCATTCAAAATTTTGCTAAGTACACGAATACACCTTATGATGCACCAACTTCACATCATCAGTAACATTACCAGGTATCATTTGGTGTTTTGTGTCTTTCAATCACTATACACAAGGATTGGGCAGATTCAGTCATGGAGGGCCACAGTGTCTGCAGGTTTTTGCTCCAACCCAGTTGCTTAATAAGATGCACTCATTGCTCAAGTAACACTTCTGCTTCACTTTTGTTGTCTCGGTCGTTAAGATTTTGAACCTTTATTGCTTATTTTAGTCTTAAACAGCTGTAGTCTTTGTTTTTAATTGCTCCTTATTAGCAATAAGATGCAAATGACAAAAGAAACCAGCATTTCTCCATTTAGCTTGCTTCCATTTACACCTGTGTGTATTCTTCATGCACTGTTGGGTTTAATTAAATACTTGGAAGGAAAGTGAAGAGAAAAAAGTGAAGCACTGAGAATAACTTGTCTGTTTTAGACTTCAGATCATTTGGATGATATCCTTACAAAGGAAAAAAAATAGGATAGGATATGAGAATGGCTTGACATGGCAGAGTTAAAGCACTAGCAAGCCATGAAATAAAATAATTGACAAGGATTTGTTTTTAATTAAGCAACTGGGTTGGAACAAAAACCTGCAACCACTGCGGCCCTCCAGGACTGACTTTGCCCACCCGTGCTATACACCCTCCTCCAGATGAGCCAATCAAGGTTAGTCACACATTGTCCTATGTCCAAGTGGCAAAATTATTTCCCCTATTTTACCCTATTCTTTTTTGGCTGCTTCTGTGTTAGACCTGATGGCTCTCTCCCTGCTTAGCCCCGTATTGCCTTGCTGAGCGATGCAACAAAAGAAAAAATGTGAAATACACCATTAGGAGGATCTTTGATGCGTCATGAAGTAGGGGTGCAGTTTATCCCCTTCACTTGTATACTTAATGAATGCATTCCCTGATTTTCTTATGTGGAAGCACAATTTTGTTTGCTTCATTATGTATATAGAATATACACACTGAAGATGACAAAATGTTGAAACACAAAATAATCTCTGAAATTTCTGAAAGTGAAGCATGCAAATCACCAGGTAGGCAGGGATTCCAAGAGTGAGTCTTTTCAGACAACCAAAGGAGTTCCAGTTGGAGAAACAGAATCTTTAGGCGAATAAGAGGCTCCCAACTGTTTTCCTCTGAGTGGCATTTTGCATAAGCATGCCATCAGGCCACCTGGAATATTCATTATAATTATTGCATGTAATTATGGGGAAGTGGGCTTCATTCCTCTACATAATCATTATGGTGACTCATTTCCATGGTGTCAAGGTGGCCTGGCTGGCAGGTTTCAGTCTGCCACCCGTCAGAGTTTTCGCCATTCACATAATATACTGGATATGCCAATCCGACTACAGATTTTACAGCACTGAAATCAATTAGACACATACTGCATGAGATGAACTAATGTCTCTAGTGGCTTGAAAACCTTGTTAGGTGACTCTCTTTGAACACACACTTGCTCTGCTTATGTAGTAAGGTCTAAAAATGACATTAATTTATTAAGGAAATCATTATTACATGGATTGGCTCCAAATATGTTTTCATTAATACTTCCCTCAGTTTAATCTTGATTCATTATTGCCATTTCAAATACACTTAGCCTATTTTCTCACCTATTTTTTAATAACTGTTCTGTCAAATTCTGTGGCCTTCCTTGCAGAAAAAAATGAACCTGGTCATTTTTATCGATCAAATAACATTATTAAAAGTTATAAACCTTCACAGTTATACATGACTATCTGCTGTACTCCATGAAGAGACTCATTTATTCTGGAAACAGGTAATCATCTTGCCTGATATCAAGTAAGGAAAAAGACAACATAACCTCTATCTTTCTCATATTTTGCTAGCTTCTTTATGTTCACTAAGCCAGCTTATCCTTAAACTCGTACAACTTGCTCTCTTCTTTTGTACACAAAACACATACATGAAAACAAACAATTTCAAGGCCTGCAAATCAATAAACATGCCTAACATCCAAGCCAATGAATAGACTCAGTTGTTTCTTATATATTACCTGAATTGAGTTGACAGCATCTTTGAAGGATAAAGCCAAATTGCTCTTCATATTGTGAAATCAATGTGTTGTGTTATTTCCACTGACCATACTTTTGATGCAACAATTATTAAGGACTCACATCAGCTGGCTCTTTTTTATGGGTGGGTTAGAAAACGGACGGACAAATATTACATGATTGTAACTATGCATCTTAAAGTATTAATTAAATTTAACATTTTCCTATTTTACCTAATGATGGCTAAATAGGCTATGTCTTGCCCCTGGATTTCTAAAATTAGATTTAGCAGGTCTGCTAAAAGAATAAACAGAATATTCCTCTGTTCAAACTTGAATACAGCTAGTGGTCAGGTTTTGAATTTATGCTTGCATGTTTCTGTGGATCTTCAGCATGGCGGTGTAGTGACTAGTGCTGTCATCATACAGATCCAGCATTCTTAGCTTGAATCTTGTGTCTAATTGTTTTCGATGTGAAGCTTGCATATTCACTTCCTATATGTGTACGTCTTCTTCAAGATTATCATATTTTCCTCTCCAAGATGAGCAGGTAAGTTGAACTGATTTTAAACTGGCTCAGTGTGAGTGAGTGTAAGCAGGTGCATAAGTGAGCCCTGCAATGGACTGCCGCCTTATCCGTTTCAAGCTTTTTGTCCTACTGCTGTTGAGATAGGCTCTTGGATTAAATTAGTTGGGCAAGTGGACATCATTTAATGTCATCTCTGTATGTAATGGAGACACTGAATGCATCAGTTCAAATACCAAAAGCAGTAGCTTCCATAACTGCTATAATATTAGGATCAACTACCCTTTGCATCCTCTAAACTAGATTCAGCCTGGATAGAAATGTTGTATAGATTGTAAACACAAACAATTAAGGACAATAAATATTTGGAAATGTATACTCAATGAGCAAATTATTATGAACATGTATACACCTGCTTAATCATGCAGTTATATAATACTTGTGTATAAAGTCATGCAGATACAAGTCAGGACCTTCAGTTAATATTTGGATCAAACACAGGAATGGGGAAAAAATGTGATCTTAGTGTCGTGATTGTTGGTGTCAGATCGAATAATTTGATCATTTCTGTAACTGCTGATCTCCTGGGATTTTAAAAGACAACAGTCTCTAGAGTTTACACAGAATGGCTCAAAAAACAAAAACAAATCTAGTGAGCAGGATTTCTGTGGATAGAAACCAAGCAGCCAACACTGCTGAAAACATATTACTTTAACATGGCCTTTTCATAACTTCACTTTAACTTAATCCTGATACTCTGTATGTTCAATTCATCATAATAACTATTCATGGTGGCTCTAAAATCTATACTGACCCCTACTCTCTCTTCTGTTTCTTTTTCCGGTTTCTTTGGCCACCACCACCTACTCAAAGCATCATGATGCTCCAACAATGATGGACTAAAAGGCAGAAGTCTACGTGACCATCATCATCAAGTCCTTCCGTGAGAACCCTAAATCCAAAGAGGACTGTTTCATTTATGTTAGGTAGAATGCCCAGAGGGGACTGGGCGGTCTCATGGTCTGGAATCGATACAGATTTTATTTTTTTCTCCAGCTGTCTGGAGTTTTTTTTTGTTTTTTCTGTCCACCATGGCCATTGGACCTTACTCTTATTCTATGTTAATTAATGTTGACTTATTTTATTTTCTTACTGTGTCTTTTATTTTTCTATTCTTCATTATGTAAAGCACTATGAGCTACTTTTTGTATGAAAATGTGCTATATAAATAAATGTTGTTGTTGTTGTTGTTGTTGTTGATGACAGAAATCAGAGGAAAATGGCCAAAGTGGTCTCAATGATAGGAAGTCTATTGTAACTCAGATAACCCACTCTATACAACTGTGTTGGGCACTGTTGGGAGAAACGAGTGAAAAGTAACATGTATTACACAGTGAGATTACTTTTTAAGGTTATGAGTAACAAGATGCAATACTTGCTTAATTGAAGCAATAGTACCTGTGTTACTTTAGAAAAACATATAGTACTGCGTTGGTATGAAAGATGATTCCCATTACTCTTCAAAAAAAAATACTGCGTTATTTAGCAGAAGTAACATTTTTCTGCATGTTGTCGGAGTAAAGCCTTGTTTGTACTTACCGCGTGAAACTTGCAGACAGCAACCAAGACACATGTATACTTGTCGTGGCCCGTTCTATCTGCACATTTATAGTCTCCTAGTCATCAAGTGATAGTGTTTAGTCAGTGTCCAAAAACTAACAATTTCATAAAAGAGAAAGGGACTCCACTGATGAAAGAAGAGTTGTCCTGGTTTGAAAGGGAAAAAAAGGACCCTAACCCAACAGAAAGCACCGAAGGGAGAGGGAGTATAATATTCTTCTGAGTGGGGTGACGTACATGATAAACAAGATGCACTTGAAATATTTTTGCATGTCTGTCTTGCGCTTTGATGACCTCTTGCATCATATTCATATTGTGCATTTCCCCTTGGGGATTAATAAAGTATCTATCTATCTATCTATCTATCTATCTATCTATCTATCTATCTATCTGTTCAGTCCTGTCTTCATCATTCTGGCAACCACGTAACCAGCCCCTCCTCGAAATTCACTCTGGATACACAGCACTGCATCAACATTGGTGCATGTTTACAGAAAAATTTGTGCACAGCATACAGCGAAAACCCAGCCCACACAATCTGTATGGGCGGGTGTGTCGCCATGCCTGTTGTCATTTTTGCCATATACTGTAGCCCTCACAACCAGCACAGAAACATCAAATATAAATCAGGATTAAGTGCTGTATCTGCTCTGCCCCTCCAATGCTCAGGGGACTGCTTTTTAGAGCGTGATACCCCAGGTATTCCTACTACCTCAGAGAGGTTTTGACCATCTGAAATATATGTCTCTCTCATGTCCAGATACAGTGATGCTGAAATATTTATAAAACACAAAATTATTATATTTTGCTGTTTCTGGTCAATTTCATAAAGGCTTATGAGTTCAAAAACTAATGTTTGATAGTGGAATGCAAGTATAAATGTCTGCAGCCTGGAGCCTCCACCCTAGAGCTCCAAGTGGGTGGACCTACTCACAATTGGCAGTCCAGTTGGCTCCAATGTGTGCCAATAGAGTGTAGCTGCAGAACTCCAGAGCTCTGCATGGTCATACTATAGATAAAATTAGGGTTGTAGGAGGATTAGCTGACTTAAACAATGCCCAGTACTGTCATGTAAGTTAATTCCACTTAATTGAAGCTGCAGTGTGAAGGCTTTATTTTGCAGAGATACCAGAGTCATGAAATATGCAGTTTTCCATATAAAAGAAGAAAAAATTAGTTACTGTTTTTGGTCATTTTACCTAAGTTACTTTTAAAAGTAACATTCTGCAACACTGGGGTTGAGCAGAAAAACATCTCAGAATGTTCAACACTTTGAACGCTTAAGTTGACAGATTAAAACAACAGAAGACCACATCTGGTTTTATTGGTGTCAGCCAAGAACAGAAACAGGCTTCAATGGACACACTCTCACTAAAACTGGACAGATGAACACTAGGAAAACCTAGCCTAGTCTGATGACTCTCAATTTCTACTGAAGTACACAGATGATAGAGTCAGAATATGGTGCCAACAGCATGAATTCATGCACCCAACCTGCCTTGTGTCAACAGTCCAGGCCGCTGGTGGTGGCGTAATAATGTAGGGAATGTTTCCTTGGTATACTTTGGGCCCACTGTTACCAATCAATTATTGCTTGAAGGCCACTGACCATTTTGAGTATTGTTGCATGCTGACCATGTGCTTCCTTCGTGGACACAATTTACCCATCCTCTAATGGCCACTTCCGGCATAATAATGCACCACGTCACAAAGCAAAAGTCATTTAAAACTGGTTTCATAAATTTCATCTGAATCCAACAGAACATTTTTGGGATGTGGTAGAATGGGAGATTGAAAGCAAAAATATGCAGCTGGCAAATCTGCAGAAATTACATAGCTCAATCATGTCAACATGGAGCAGAATCTCAAAAGAGTATCTTGTGGAATCCATGCCATGAAGATTTGACGTGGTTTTAAGCAAAGCAAAAGGAGATCCTACCCGTAAAAATATAGTGTTCCTAATAACTTGCACCATCTATATCTTTCAGTCTAAATGTTACAATGGAGCATTTGTGCCATAAACCGCAGTCTCGACACTCCTGAGTAAAACAATTTATGCAACTCCAGTCTGTACTGTATATTCTTCAAGTGCTAGGTGTTAAGCTTTTGTTTGACATACACAACAAGCCTGTCACTGAGAACCAGAAATGCTCATTACAAATACTAGGCTAGTGACATTTTTATTTATGACTTGCAGTTTCAGAAACAAAGAAAGAATTCAATTAAGCACAATACTGTAATGTAATGTGAGTATGTGTGCATTTCTTAATAGGGTTAGGCGCTGGAAAGTTGGCAAGACTTTCTGTGATTTCTAAATTGATTTTTTCTTTCAAATTAGAGTCTTTCTTAAGGGGACAAAAATGACTGTAGGCATAGGTCTGACTATAATTAGAGGTTGTTTAAAACAGATTAGCTGGGTGTGTATCAAAAAAATTATGTGCATCATTTATTAGAACTTGGAAAACACAGCCGTCCATATGAAAGAATAACTGCATAAAGCAAACATTAACAGCATCAATTACTTAAGTTAACTTTGTGGTTGTGAGTTAGGGAAAGCAAAAACTCTGCTGTGTGAAAAAATAAATACAAATTGAGTCTATGTGTAAATGTTAAAAGGTAAATAGAAAATAAAACTCATCATAAGTAAAAATACTATGCTACCTCCAACAATCTTTTACTTTCACCATTCAAGCACAGTCTTTTTTTTTATTATTATTATTATTTTTGTTGTTGCAGGTACTGTTGCAAATAAAGATGTCTGATTAGCTGTACTTTTGCATTGTCCTTTCACATATCATCTTATAGCCTTTCAGAGACTACAAAATAGTTATCAAAGGCTTTGTAATTTGAAATTTGAATTAAAAATAAGAAATCTAAGTATATTTGTTCCAAACAGAAGTCTCTTTGGTTTTTATTATTCTTTTCTCTGACTGAACTAAGTAGGTGCCCGAAAATTTCAGGGCTTTTGGATGTTTGGAGTGGCAGATTGACTCAGAGCTTCCTGGGTGTCCTCTGCATGTAGTTTGCCATGTCCATGTGGATTTCCTCGCAAAGTCTAATGGCATGCAGATTCGGTAAATTGGTGTTGCTAAATTAGCCCTATCGTGTGTTTGTGGGCTGACAGTCTGTCCAGGGTTTGTTCCTGCCTTGCCCCTGATGCTTGCTGGGACTGATTCCAGTTTACCCACAAACAGGATAAGTGGGTTTGTAAGACAGATCCATGTTTATTTTCTGTAATTGATTGGCTTTTTATAACAAGAACATACCAATGCCTAGTGTCGGGCATACACTGTGAGATTCCGGCATGATTTTAAGCCCGTTTCATCAGTCATTGTTTCACATGTAGAGAGGGGTTGCAATTCCAAATTGCATCATACAATTGGACTGCCATATGATTGGAAGAATTTCTGCCATGTCATTAATTTCAGTCTGCTGTCTTCTGTGAGCTGACATCACCATTAAATTTCCTGAAAATCACACTGAGCAACTACAGCATATTATACACTGGGCATTGCCACTGTTACGCTCACTTTCACCTTTTTGATTTCAAAAAGTTAACTATCATATAGCAATACACATGGAACTAAATGACCAATGTATCTTAGGAAATGTCTACTATAAGAACCTGAAATAAACACACATGTGTAAATTACATAGATTATGTATCTGCAGTTCACTCTGTAAACTAGACAGATCATATTCTATGTACCTTCTCAACCATCTGCATGTTCAGTTACGCCCTTTTCATTTCTTTGTAGTTGCAGAGCACAATACAGCAAGAACCAGCAGCACAACTCTTTTTTTTTGTTGACATTTTGAGAGACCTGTGGCAATATCTTTTTTAAAAGGGTAAAGCTTTATTGCAAAATGTCAATAAATAAAACTGCTTGTCGGGGCAATGTGCAGGTACACTCTAAGCATCCATGTGCCTCCGAACAGATGCATGACTGGCAACCCTATTTTGCTGTGTGAGTAGATGCTTGACCACGATTTACAAAAACCGCATTGCATGACCAGCATAAAAGAAGCAAGATTGCGGACATTGTGGCGGAAGGCCGGGCATGGGAATCTGGGGGATCAGAAATAGGTTGCACACTACGTCCCCCGGAATGCTCGGTGGCAGCCCCCCCTGGGTTGCATCAGGGCCACAACCATGGAACACCGGAGCACAGTCCTGTTGGACTCCATGGCCACCGCCACACTGCAAAAAATGAAATCTAAGCAAGTGAAATGTACTTATATCATGATGTTAAATCTTTTTTTCCTTATTGTAAGAATTATTGACTTGTAACAAAAAACTTGTATTTACAATTATTTAGCATGTTTTGAGAAATCTTGTCAAGTAAATTTTGCCTACCCCATTGGCAGATTTTTTTGCTAAATAAAAGCAAAACAACTCTCATTTAAAGTTTTTTTGTCTAGTTTTTGCATATGCATTTTTTGCAGTGCAGGGGGAGCTACACGGCTTCCTGAGCCCGTGTGGACTGGAATGCAGCCACACCCGGAAGTGCAGCCTGAAGTAGGTCAACAAGCACCTGAAGACACTTCCAGGGGTGCAATAAGAGGAGCCTGCAGCCACTACTCTAGTCGCTGGAGTCGGGAGGAGGAGGACAAAGCTGCTTGGGAGGAGTGGAGGAAGAAACTTTAGTTGTGCTTTCTGTTTTGCTTTTGTGTGCTTGTGGGACTGTGTTGTGTCTGTGGCAACGAGGAAGGCATAGCCCACAGATGAAGAAAATCTTTTTGTTTATTTTTACACATGCCTCCATTGTCAGTCTGTGTTGGGTCAGGCGCCTATATAGCACCTTTCATAACATCTATAAGAAGAAAGGCCTAGAATTCAGTTCAGATTTACATTTTTTTCATTTAGCAAACATTTGTATTCAAAGAGACTTACAACAGAGGTCAACATAATCAAATAAACATCAGTGTGGAGACTTTTATTAACAGAATTTCTAGGCACAGCCAGGGTGTTGAGGGATTGGGTCACTACATTTTGCAGATGATGTTGTCCTGTTTGCTTCATTAGGCAGTGATCCTCAGCTCTCTCTGAATCGGTTCGCAGCTGAGTGTGAAGCGGCTGGGATGAGAATCAGCACCTCCAAATCCGAGACCATGGTCCTCAGCCGGAAAAGGGTGCAGTGCCCTCTTAGGGTTGGGAGCGAGATCCTGCCCCAAGTGGAGGAGTTCAAGTATCTCGGGGTCTTCTTCACAAGTGAGGGAAGAATGGAGCGTGAGATCGACAGGCGGATCGGTGCAGCGTCCGCAGTGATGCGGGCTCTGCATGGGTCTGTCGTGGTGAAAAAGGAGCTGAACCGTGAGGCAAAGCTCTCAATTTACCAGTCAATCTATGTTCCTACCCTCACCAATGGTCATGAGCTATGGGTAGTGACCGAAAGAACAAGATCGCGAATACAAGTGGCTGAAATGAGTTTCCTCCGCAGGGTGTCTGGGCTTTCTCTTAAAGATTGGGTGAGAGGCTCAGTCATCCGGGAGGAGCTCAGAGTAGAGCCGCTGCTCCTCCGCATCGAGAGGAGTCCGATGAGGTGGTTCGGGCATCTGATCAGGATGCCTCCTGGATGCCTCCCTGGTGAGGTGTTCCTGGCACGTCCAACTGGGAGGAGGCCCCGGGGAAGACCCAAGACACGCTGGAGGGACTATGTATGTCTCCCGGCTGTCCTGGGAATGCCTTGGGATTCTCCCAGAAGAGCTAGAAGAAGTGGCTGGGGAGAGGGAAGTCTGGGCCTCTCTGCTCAAGCTGTTGCCCCAGCAACCCGACCTCGGATAAGCGGAAGAGGATGGATGGATGGATGGATGGATGGTCATTTTAATGTGACTAACTGTCAAATGCTCAAGTAGTTTTTTCATTGGTAAACAAGTTTGCTCTCGAAGATTCCTTTGATTTTAATTTTCAGTGTTAAATATCTTTGTGCATTGTTCCAAATGTTATAAATGTACTGCATACCTACATTGATGGATTAAAGGCCAGAAGTCCACATGACCGTCATCATCAAGTTCTTCCCTGAGAAACCTGAATACAATGAGGACTGATTGAGGTCATTTATGTTAGGTAGAATGCCTAGAGGGGGCTGGGCGGTCTCGTGGCTTGGAACCCCTGCAGATTTTATTTTTTTCTCCAGCCGTCTGGAGCTTTGTTTTGGTTTTTCTATCCTCCCTGGCCATCGGAGCTTACTTTTTTTCTATGTTAATTAGTGTTCCCTTATTCTAATTTTTATGTATTTTGTCTTTTTTCTCTTTCTTCATCATGTAAAGCACTTTGAGCTGCATAATTTGTATGAAAATGTGCTATAAATAAATGTTGTTGTTGTAAAAATGAGTACAAATGTACAAAGTCATTGATATTTTATTTCATTTTTTATAGCGCTCTTCACTGAGTACAGGCTACATAGTGCTAGCACAAATTTACATCTATAATGTCTTAACAGTAAATTGTAATGGTATAAAATTTGTCATGGCCATCCAGTACATGATATAAAGTTATCATGGTAATGATATAAAATTTGTCATGCCCGTTAAAACTGGGGGAAAGGTTCTGCAGATGCTCTCTGCTTTATGGTTAATTTTTATTATACGCCTTTTTATAAATACCATTGTGTTCCATTCACACAACTCATTCAAAAGGCTTTGAGATGTGTGTGGCATTCTAATGACATTTGTAGATCCTTTTGTAAATTAATTATTTGAAGTCAGGTCAAGTTTCAGGTTAGGCAATGGACAAACTTGGTCCCTAGTTCAGAAAATTCAGGACGATTAGTTTTTACTAGTTAGTCTGAAAAACTAATTGTTCTGAATTATATATATATATATATATATATATATATATATATATATATTCAGTACCACAGAACACAATATTAAAAAGGAGGAGCGGGTTTATATGAATACATAAAAACTACATAAGAACATGATACTTGTTTATACTGCTATGGAAATTATTTCTCCCTTAGAACAGTGAAAATGTAAAATGTTTTCCACAAAAGTTATGCACTGTACTTTTTAAATGAGTTTCTAAAATGTATCAATAGATTTTGTAGGGTTTCAGTGGAATGCAAATCAAATCTTTACAATTTCATTTAGGCATTGAAAACAGAACTGATAAATTCAAGCTTAAAGGTGACCTCCAGTGTTTCTTTAATGCATTTGTATAGACAATGAAGTTATTACATGTCTTATGAACCATGTCATATTCTCATTTATCTTTTACACTGTTTGGAAAAAAATAATTTAATATTCTTTAATAATAATCCAAACTGCATTAATGATATAAAAAGCTAATTTTTGCTAATATGCAGTCATTGATATACTTTTTCTCTGCAAGGAATATTAAAGCCCTGTGATAGGAGAACAAAAACACATTATAAGATGCCTTCTGCAGCACAGAGAAGAGAGACAGTTTAGACTAAACACAAAATGCATATAAAGTGTGTATGTATGTATATATATAAATGTATCTACCATTACTGTATTTTTGTATTTTATCATTAACCAATACTAATATTATGTAAATATAAATGCATGACAATAATATAGTAGTAATAATAACATGTAAATCAAAACAGATGATTCCACACTGATCTCTGTTCTCAATTTGTAGTTAATTAAAACAGCTATTTTCAGAAAAAAGACAGATTTGCAAGATAATTTTGCTTACTGATAATTAATCCCTTAAGTGTAATTGGAAATCTGAGAATATATTAAAAGACAACTATTATATCCTTATTTTATTTTTAAATATTTAAATATATGCGAGCCGTGATAACATGTACTTTCATGTATAAAATAAACAAAAAGCAGAAAGACATGCATTTTTGGAGGATTATTTTGATTCTAGTGCTTCTGAGTTTATGAAGGCCTTGTGAAATTTTACTATAAAATTAAGTGTAAAATTTAGAGAAACAGCAATAGCTGTAGCAAAGAATAACTCATAGAGTAACAATAATAATTGATTTAGCAGTTAGTTTAGTATAATAATAAATATTTCAGCATATACTGAAATGTTACAGAATATGTAGAATGCACCATAGTCATAATGTACAACTTGATCACTGAGAGACAAATGAGGGTAGAGCACAGGGCTGCCAGATTTAAAAGGCCCTTTACAGCACAGTTACATTCAAAATTCTGTCCAATCCTATAAAATCCAGCCGAATATCGGTTGGTGCATCTGAAGCCAGAAAATTGCCACCAAAAAACCTTTTGCAACCCCCAAGCTGCAAACATCCATTAATGTCACTGCTCTGATTGGCAAATTGATACTTAATTTGCATGAGTGGGGCTATGTATTTTAATTTGAACAGTGATTTTTCCTAATTTTCTGAGGCCTGCCATAAACTAGAAACTACACAGAAAATCCTTTGAATTGACTTCTTTAAGTAAATATAATGGTCAATGGAAAAGAATACAATGAGAGTCAATTTTGCTATATCTGTTGTACTGTTGTTCCTTTCAGGTGAAACAAAATAACAGGAAGCTAGTGAAGGGCTTTGTCATTGTGCATCTGTAAAGGAAAAAAGGTGAAGATTGTTTCCACATTGAACAAGAAAAGAAGCCTTCATTAGGTATGTTGCCAAAACACTGCGCCTCTTGCAGCGTCTTCAGCGTGGAAAGAGCCTTTAATTTTTGTTTCCTTATATGAAATGTATGACACTCCTAAACCCAAGCAACACAATTGCAAATGTTATGGTGAAATACAACATATTTTGCTCACAGAGAAATCATCCTTTTAAAAAAATGTTCTCATAATTTAATGTTTTATTATTATAAATGAATCTTTCAAATAAGAAAGAATTACTTGCAAACTATAATCCACCCTTTAACCTTTGCATTGTCTCAAAGAACAGAAGCAATTAATTATATTTGTTTGCGATTATCTTTCCATATCTTCCAATACATTTTTTTCATTTTTTATAATATTTTTATGTTTTTCCAACATATTTCAAAAATATGCTCCAACATTAGCTAAGTGTCCACAAAAGTACTTTCTGTACTGCAGTTATCCTACCTCTGCATTCCTGTTTTGGACATATGTTTGTGCTTTTCTTTCTTAGACAGGCTGTTTTATCCGCCGTAACTGGTTGATACCTACACTGCATTGACCAGTTTTATCAGTACTTGGGAAGAAGCAGCTATGACTGCAAGGTCGCTGTTTTAGTGAACTGTAGCTAACTATGAAATTACAGGTTGAGCATTCCTAATCTGGAATTCCAAAATCTGAAACTTTCTGAGCGTCGACATGATGCCACAACTTCAAAATTCCACCCCAGACCTCACTTGCCCATGTGGGACTTTGACCAGTTCCCTTTTATTCATGAGCGATATAAATAACACTGCTGGTACTTTTTGTTTATGACCGTTTTTTCGAATCCTCTTTTGAGGCTCAAAGGACCACTACACAAGCTTGTCCCCGATTAAGTATCAAGCACCACAAACCACCAACAAATGAATTGAAGAGTGGTGGAGTTTCAGGAGCTATGGTAACACAGGGTAAGTGGTGTGATAACAGCTGTGCAGCAGTTAAAAAGTGCTGTGTGGCACACAAAAAAGTGAGCCGTCTCTTGCCTGCACAGTTTAGAGGGAACGTGGGCTCTGACGCTCTGTTGTCGCTAATTTATTATCAACCATCATCACTGCCAGATCTGCTGCATGTGCATTACTCACTGTGTTTTATGCTTATTCTCTGTGTACAAAGATCTTTTAACTGAAAACACACTAAAAGACTGCCATTGTTTTTTGTTGCTGTTGTTTTACAGCTGTTACAGGTACTCTGATGCTACAGTGTACAAACTTTGCTTAATGCATAAATTTATTAATGTATAAGGTGTATATGAAACATACATACAATTTGTGTTTATACTTGGTTCCCATCCCACAATATCTCATTATTTGTATGCAAATATTCCAAAATCTGAAAATATCCAAAAAACTTCTGGTCCCAGGCATGTTGGATTAGGAATAATGAACCAGTAACAGGTTAAATACTTTTAAATAAAGTAAATTGTGTGATATTTCACCATCATAGGTTGGAAAGAAGAAGACCCAGTTTCATAGGCTAGGTGTGGCGAAACTAGTGCCCAAAAGGGGCTAGCAGCTCCTGCTGCAGCACCCCCTGGCAGCACCTGCGGTACCCAACAGGGCTGCACCAAACTCCAACTCCCATGAAGCCCTGCCAGAATCTGAGGCACTGCTGCAACCCAGGGAGGCTACCATCTGGTGTCCAGGGGGAGATATTGTATTTCCCATGCTTGCTCCCCTGGAACATATGCTGCAGGGGCATCCCAGCTGGGCAAGGGCCCTGGTCATCTGTCACAATGGGCAGAGCCGCGGGGGACGGCTAGTATATATGTAAAAAACAAGAATGAGAATAAGACAGATTATAAATAAACAAAGTGCCATTCCTTCAGAGCAATTTCAATAAAGCATCTGCCGTCTAGTGGATATGTATTTCTATTAATTTAGTATTACTTCAGCTGATAATGACAACTTTTAGTGAGAAGGAGGAGTTTTGTTTTCTGGATATTTATCCTCTGAAAATCAAAAATTTTATTATCCTAATTAGGGGGTTCCCCCCTGCTCGCTTCACTTGCCAAAAGGCCTGCACTACGTGCCAGCCACTTCATATCTCTACCACTCACGTTGTGAAGAAGGGGGCTGTACGCACCCCAAAGTCGCTCCTCCGAAACCCCCTCTTAAACGGTGATACAATGGGAAACAAATACAGTTTTTTCTTACCTCCTTTTTGCTCGATTAGCTGCTGGCTTGATCTGCATTTCACATGGTGCTTCAAACATTTAAAAGCCTGTACAGCAGTTGTCCTACTCTTTGTGTTTTATTTCCAGTCGCAGGTCTGGTTAAATCTCATCTCGTCTCACGGGATGTGAGTTCTTGATATTTTTTTAGTTTATAATTTAAAAACAGAATAAGAATCTGAAAATCTAACAACATCACCTTAAAGTTCGATAAATTCTGAAAAGAATGATACCAAACATATATGTGTAGGTTTTAAAATAAGCCCGATTTAAAGCATGACAAAAAACGTGAAATAAAATCGTTGCACTTTTAGGCTTAGTATTTTATATATATATATATATATATATATATATATATATATATATATATATAAGAGAGAGAGAGAGTGAGTAGATTTCTAAGTAGACTATACTGGAAATAACAACTATGTTTTGTAGAAACAGGTGATGTGGTTTTCGCACATGATGCAGTCTAACAGATAGAAATGTAATTTTCTATACATATCTATTTATATAAATATATTTATATGTATATATACTGTATATATTTATATACCTGTATATGATAGATGTTTATCTGTGTACATGTTGTAATGTATATAATGGATATACATACATATGTACACACATACTGTATATCATACTATATACTATGTACAATATATATTTTTTAAATAATATATCATTATACTGAATATACTTTATATAGTCATGAGTGCGACTGTTTTGATGGCTTTATGAGAAGGCGAGAGACACAATGTTTAGGCTGTATAGCTTTCATCAGTGGTGTCACTGGTGCAATATTAAATTGAGTACCAGAATGGTCTGTGGCTAAGACACTGTCAAGCGCGGGTCACAGAGTTGTCAATTGACTGCTGAATGTGGCTTCTTAAAATATTTCTGAAACAATCTCAAATACAATCTTTCTGCTGCATCTACAATACAATATGTATATGATGTATGCTTGTACTTATTAACAATAAAAAAACACTCTAAAAAATTCCAAAAAAGAGATTTTCTGAAACTGCTATATCAGGACACAGTTTTGCTGGAGCAAATAAAACAAAGTGTGTTAAATAGACCTGGATAGGATGACAGTTTTATGCAGGGTTCTCTCTCTCTCACACACACTCACACACTCCCATACTCAAGCACACACACACCAATTTCTTCTTGCAAGTCAATCTAATTTTAGGGGTTGCACTATTGGCAATTAGTTGCCAGAGCAGGAGATGCATGGGTATGGACATGACCGGGGTTTGGCTTGGCAGAGACTATTACAAAGAAAAACCCACAGTGAGTAAAGAGCCTACAAAGGGCCGTTTTTCCCAGTTGTTTACGTGGTACCACAAAGTGAAAGAGTTAGTCAAAGGGGACGGAGTGGATAATGCCTGGAGAACTCTATCAGAATGATAGGTGGCTGTGCTATGTTCACATGCAAAATAAATAATGTCTGACATCAAAGTAGTTAGTACAGGGCGATCTGGTTGAGCAGTTTATGACTTTTAGACGATATTTGTTACCCTCTTAAAAATTCTGAAGATTACTCTGGAAGTAATCCCAGGATGAAATTTAAAAAACCCTTCTGGTTTCAAAAGGGCAAAGCTCAGCATGCAGACATGGAGTGAATGAGTGTGTGGACAGACACAGAGATTTCAGAATTGAGCACAGCGATCTATTGTGATGGAAGCACTGTGTTATGGAATGTAGGCAAGTTATTGAACCATTACTAACAGATCTGTTTCCTTTCAAAACGTTTTTTTCATGAAGTGTAACAGTGTAAAACAAAAATGACAATGAGGCATTTAATGTAAATAGAAACAAATAGAGAATAAAACAAAAGTAGTTTGCAAAGGAAAATATGTGTGTTTGAAAGAAACTATTTTATTAGTTTTTAACATGAAATAATAATAATATCTTAATGGAAAAATCAAATGCAGAAAATGAATGGATAGATAATGCGGTGCATCTAAAAAGATCTGGCATTCTGCCAAGTCTCTCAAAGTAAGAAAGAGGTTGTGCATCATTAATGGGTTTTGGCAGAAACACTGAAGCAGATGTTATTAAAGGAAGCCGTAAGTTTAAGATGCCTGTAATCACAGCCTGTCCAAAAAAGGTCTATGAAAGGAGATGAAGCATTTAGATACAAATCAATAAAGTATGGTAAATGTATTTTAGGAAATATTACGACTAAACTGAAAGTGGAAGTTACAATTAAACTGAAAGACTGGACAGTTAATTGGCATCTTTTACTATGTCTGTGATAGACAGGATTGGATCAAGACAGGAGCACAGAAGCTGCTAGTATTCATTCGTTATACTCTCTGTTTTGATGTTTTGCTGACGTCTTTAACAGAGAGGTTTTCTTAATGATCTCACAATTTGTTCTTATTAAGCGTTACAGTAAATATGAGATTCATTTATATTACTATTGCATTTGTGAACCTGTTTCTTTTCATATGTATGTTGATGTCTCACTACATTATGTACATTTTTAGAGATTAAACATAATAACAACTAAAACATAAATGACTTTCACAGGTCTAATAAATCTAATAGTAAATGAAGTAGTACTAAGTAGCACAAACGGTGTCATTTAACGGCTAAGCCACTGAACTGTTGCCTGTTAAGTGTTTGCCACCAATGCAGAAAACAAAAGTAAATTTTAAATGTTGTGTCATAGAGAAATAGAAGACAGAAGGCTAAACATTAGGAGCACAAGAAGAGAAAGAGAGAGAAATATTGTCTAGAAACTAGCAAAGGTCAGGTGCCAGAAGAGTAGCTTGAACCAGAATAACAACATTCAAAGCGCCTACCAAACTTGTGGTCAGAACTGGGAGAGCAAGGATCTTTTTCACTGGAAAGATTTCATGTTAACACATTCAAAATATTTTGCACAGTATCTACAATTACAGACAATGAATTCACCACACCACAACTTTAAACTGGGATAGGGTGATGAAGTCATATGTTGCACTTATCACAGTCACAAGGCAGCAGCCAGTCATTGTGATTAACAAATCACCCCTCCGCCACAAACTGTTGGTGGCTGCAACCCAAAATACCATTCAAAGCAGTGCTATATGGTGACCTCTCAGAAATAATAAATTATCATAAATACCATAAAACCATTTATAAAATATATGTACAAAACTAGATTCTACATGTGCCACAACCATTAAATCATAACAGTAATAGACAGGTTGAGGCTTGTGAGGAACCGACCAGAAGATGCAATAGGAAAAGTAAAAAAAATGGTAGAAAGCAGGTTAAAAAGTGTTGAATCAGCTGGGGTCTCTCATAGATATAGGTCTTCTGGGAGTTGACTGCGCTGAAGCCAGCTTCAAAAAGTTCAACATCATGAAAGGACTTGCATGATATTGGCCTGATGAGTCCATTTCATTTGGGTGATAGTTAAACCATTTTAAATATAAATGAATTATGAGTTTTACAAACTATAGCACCTTTTAAATACTTACTGGCCATCCATATGTTCCTGCATTAACTTTGTAAGATCTTCTCACTACTACACATTTTCTTCCCTCTGCTACTGACACATTTTAAACGGGCTGCTGAATATGTTTTTATCTCTTACTATCAATCAATCAATCAACATTTATTTATATAGCACATATTCATACAAAAAAATGTAGCTCAAAGTGCTTTACAAAATGAATAGAAAAATAGAAGACACAATAAAAAATAAACATAAGTCAACATTAATTAACATAGAATAAGAGTAAGGTCCGATGGCCAGGGTGGACAGAAAAAACAAAAAACCTCCAAAAGCTGGAGAAAAAAATAAAATCTGTAGGGGTTCCAGACCACGAGACCGCCCAGTCCCCTCTGGGCAATCTACCTAACATAAGTCAAACAGTCCTCTTTGTATTTATGGTTTTCATGGAAGGACCTGATGATGATGGTCACGTAGACTTCTGGCTTTCAGTCCATCAATGTTGGTGCATCATGATGCTTTGAGTAGGTGGTGGTGGCGACTAGACTTTCCTTTAAGCCTGCCTGTTTCCCCTCACAAATGACCTCTTTTGTCTCCTTGTTTTTAACCAACCCAATGCAACTCCCAATACTAGAACTGCGTAAAAACCTGCTTTTTTAAATGTGGTATTTGCCTTCTTCTTAGTGCCAATGCTCATTGGCTTCCAAGCAATGTACCTGAGTTAAGTAGAATTCCTTTACTTCCTTTCTGGGATATCCAGTTGCTTATTTACTATTAACAGATGTGAAGTTGGCTAATTATTTATTTACTGTCCTACTACTGAGCTATGACACTTGCCATAAATCAGTTGCCTGTTTTAGAACAATTTTGAAGATTTTTTAAATATGTCTCCCTACTTTGTCATTTTTTTTATATTATGGGCACCGCCATTTTTGGCTGTTTTTAATACAGGGTTGACAGGCTTTTGCCAGTCAGAATGGCCAAGAGTGTTCAACACATGATGCTGTTACTATGATGATATAAAGGTTAGTGTCATACATTTCCTAATGTCCAAGTTTGTAGAATAAATCAAAATAAAAAATATCCTTACATTTTTATTTTGTTGTCTTTGATTTACAATATACATTTTGGCTTAGGCTGTGTGAAATATTATAAATATTGAGTCTCTTGCTATTTTCTCGATCTATAATTTTGCCTCATATCCTGACTATTGTGTATTTTATTCCTGTCCTTCCAGTTATTACCTTGGCTTGTGATTACTATTATGATCCATCTTCTGATTCCATCTTAGTTTAAACTGCTTCCAACCTGTGCGACCAATTAATTATGTTAAGGTAATTTCTTTAAAAGACAGGAGAAATCTAGTGAAGTGTTTGCTCATCATCTGGCAGAATCATCTGTTCCCGAACTACATGCTTCTTCCTAGTCTTATGTCTTGTAGGTAGTGCTGCAGCTTAGAAAACATTTTTTGTGGAAAGGTAATAAAGAGTAGAGATTGCAATAAGGAAAAATCAAGACCTAGAGAGAAAACTAGTGGGAAAAACTTTATGAGCCTAAGTTTGAAAAATGCTAGTAGAAGGTTTTGTGAGAAGGACTCTAATGCCAATTTGTGGCTTTCTACACATGACTGTGGAGGTTCTATAATGGTCTAGATGTGCATTTTAGGAAAGGATATAGGGGATTTAGTCAAAATCAATGGAATGAAGACTGCTGGGAGGAATAAACATATTTCAATTCATCATGCTGTATCTTTCGGAAATGACTTACAGTATTTGCAAAAATTTCATCTCTCAGCATTATAATATTATCAAATACACCGTAAACACAATTAAGACCAACTTGGGGTTGATGTTTGCACAAAGCTAACTGTATGAGGTGGGCCAACTAGAGCCCAATCCTCAATGTAACCAAAGCTGTGTAGGCTTACTTAACGTTTGGGCACATCTAGCAAGAGGCTTGTAAGAATTTACCACAGACGTACTAGAAAAAAGTACACAGCAGTGTAAAAATGGAAATTTATTATTTTTTTCCATTCCAAAGAAGGCCACACAAAACATGGAATTGTTTTAAGAAAGTACTAAAAATTCTTATTCTAATGGTACAAAGAGATTTCACAAGCACATAAACACTAACCACATAGCTCATTTTAAAAATAATTTTCTTGGGTGGCCTAAGAATGTATTGCATAAAATCAAATCAAATATACAATAAACAATAACATTAAAATACAGTATAATGTATTATATTTTTAATAAATAATGAAGAATGTTTAAATCCCAATAAAGGAATGCAGGAATACCTGGGGCACTAGTGAACGCTCCTCGGAGATCGCCTTTAGACATACTGTTGACATTGCTGACTACAGAAGTAGCCTAGGGTTGAAGTAAAGGAGCTGTCTCAACTTTATTGGCCAGTATTATGCGTTATTTCAGCCAGGGTTCGGGGTTCAGTTTCATGTGTTTTCCATTCCTTGTTCATTGCTGAAGCATTTATTTATGTTAATGTTACTTTTGTTAACTGTCTGCTGTTTTTTATTAGTATCTGTTAAGTTCCTTGTGTTTGTGGATGCTCCCCCTTCCCAAATGACAATCACTGCCATGACCTGCCCTCTTGTTTGTATTACTGGAATGTCTCCCACAGTTCCTGGCAATTCATTTCAAATACGCTTAGGAGTTATGAGTTCATGTGCTTTTGGTGATTTTTTGAGTGCTTAGTGATTTACTGGATTTTTTGACCTATTACTCTGTATTTTGGCAATTCTTATGATTTTGTATTGGGACTTTTGTTCACCTTGAACTGCCTTGCTGGCAATTCCTTTTTGTCTTTTTGTGTTCTGCCGAGCTTCACAGTGTTACAAAGCCTTTCTCTTGTGAAGAATACATATTTATATATTGTATTGTATATATAAAGATTCTGTGTTGGCCCTGGTTACTAGCCAAGTCTGACAGTTCCCCCTTCTAGTGGGCATTTTTGGGCTTACATGCTTTGGAGTTCTTTAGGACTTGAGACCCAGTCATAACAGTATAGAGCTGTTATGTACTAATGTGTGTTTAGGTGTTTTTTTTTGTTTTGTTGTTGTCTTTGGATTATTATTTTTCATATCTGCATGTTATTGCTGTTGATGTTGCTTATTATTGTTTAATTGTGTACTGTCTCTTTAGCTGGGAAAATCATTTTGGCTATTGTGGGGTCTTGTGAGTATTCTCTGAAATATACAGTAGATTATTCTTCTGGATAAGCCTATTGGGACTTGTTTGCTGTGGATTACATTGTTCAGCAAATGCATCTTGCCTTAAGTTTTGATTTGTTAAATATTTTGACCTTATTCGATACAGTCTTAGGTTTATAAAGATTTTTCGTTACCCTTTTTGTTCACAGGCCTGGGGTTGGCGGTTATCCTCTTTCTTGTGAGGTTTTTGCATAGATTTGTTGACATTCAGGTTGCATGCCAGCATCCCATTTTTAGGTCCTGCTCTGACTGAAGCCAGAAGATAGTATTGGAGGACAGGCTGGGTTAAGGTGAGCCTCTTTTGGACAGGTTAGCCTGCTTCTTGGCTTTATTCTTGGAGGCCTCACACACATTTTGCATTTTTAAAAACTCCACATCATGACAGGAGCCAAGAGCTAAGCAGGGACAAATGCATGACAAGAGGAAAAGAGAGTCTTGAACTGAGAGAAAAAGAGGAGGAAAGGGAAAATGTGAGTGCTGTTTTGTGCTTCTGCTGTATTTTCTTCAGTAGACAAGTGAATGAGCCACCACACTCAGCAGACAAGGGTTCAACGCCTGTTTAGTAAGACTTGGAGAGGCAGGGAGATTTTTCTTTTTACTCATCCTGTAGTATATTTTTCCTTTTCTTCACACCTCTCTTGTATTTATTTTTTATATAATAAATTACATTTTCTGCTTTGAAAACATTACACCATTGTGCTGTTTTATATACTTGTATATTTAGCAAATGCTAACTTTAACAGTGGGGATTTTGTAATTTTGATCTGCTTCTCTGCACTGTCTAATCAGCTTGGAGGAAGCCGAGACTGAGACTAATAACGACAGCACCATATCTCCTTTCAGCACCCAAACCGCACAGCACAAGACACAGGAAAAGTATGGTCAACTAAAAAGAAAAAAAAATCTACAAGGCAGAGAGAGGCAGAATTTGTTAGAAACTGGTTCAGAACATTATGTGAGAACTCTGTTACCTATAAAATCTTGATTCACTTTCTTCTGTTGATTCAATATACAGTATACAGTAAAAGCCCTTTCAGGTATAAAACATTTGTAAATTTTAAAATATCATCACTGATGCCACCTGAGCATATCCAGCAGCTGATTTCATGGAGATTTACGGGGGACCAGAGAGTGATGAGGACACAGTGTGTGAATCGTATTAAATCCTGTGCAGAAGACTTGTGTCTACTGACGTTACTAAAGTCATTTTTTTTATTCCTGGTTCCCCAGCTAATAAAATCTAAAATAAAGCTAACTTGATCACAATGGATTTTAGTTTGTGCCTGACTATTTCTTAGATCAATAAAACTTTGATTGAAAATTTGAGCCATGACCTGAAAATCTTTCTCAAGTACCATGGAACCCATCTTACTGTATATGAAGAAATATATTTATGATTGCACTGTGGTTAGCACTGCTGACTCATGGATCCAATGTCCCCAGTTTGAGTCTCGTGGCCTGTTGTTTTCTGGGTGGTTATGATGAGTGTATTACATTAAATGCTGACTCTAAATGTGCCCCGTTTTAATGTGTAGGCTCTGTGACATGCTGCTGTCATGTTTAGGGTTGTTGCATGTCATTGGCTGATGCTGCTGGGGTAGTTTTTGACAATCCACAACCCAGAATTACACAATGTTGGCTTAAAAAAGCTTTTCACAATATACATATGCAGTGACCTGAAAAAGTATTCAGACCGATTCTATAATTTTACCAAATTGAAAAAAGGAGTGTTCAGCATGTTGCACCTCATTATTTTTCTTAATGTGACACTTCTTAAGTTATGAACAAACAAAAGGATAAAAAGAACTATGCTGATGCCACAAACACAAAGTCAGGCAGTTTCAAGGAAAGATAAGAAAAAATTTGATAACTCATTTGCTGAAAATGTAACTCTTAATCATCAGCTACTGCTAAGTCACAAAAGCAAGCACTGCAGAGTAACTGTGTGTGAGAGCTGACATGGTGTGCACAAAAGGTTCATGGCAGGCATCATCCTGACAAACAAATTGATGACACTAAACAAATACACCCATCACTCTCCTGCACCTCTCATTTCTGTTCTTTTTATTTAGCAAATGAACTCATGTTATATATTTGGTCTTATTGAGGTTATTCTTACACAAGAAGGCCCCTTTCTGACATTTTATTTATATATATATATATATATATATATATATATATATATATGGGATGGTCCATATCTAATTATGCAATTTTGATTATGCTATAACTTATTAAGTTTATTACATAGAAAATTACCCGAAAAATCCCAGACCATCGAGAAGTGTGCAAACTGACGACATGAAGAATCGTCTTCGTGTCGAACTGGAATCATCCCTGCATAAATCAAAGTCATCCAGACGATCTGGATCTGCATAATTAGATCTGGACCCCCCTTTATATGTATATTGTATATATATAAAGATGCCAAAGTAAAAAATGATTACAAAATGTATATTAGAAAAACTTATTATTTTTAAACTACTGTGGTGGGCTGGCGCCCTGCCCAGGCTTTGTTTCCTGCCTTGCACCCTGTGTTGGCTGAGATTGGCTCCAGCAGACCCCCGTCACCCTGTAGTTAGGATATAGCAGGTTGGATAATGGATGGGTTTTTAAACTAAATGCCCTAAGTTTTTAATTACTGTTAGTATTGGAAAGCTCATTTGTATACAATAATCTTGTTTTTCCATCTGATGAAAAAAAAAAACTGCAATAAATAATTATAGGGACAATATGTCTCAACTTCTGGTGGCCAGAAATCATGACACAAATATTCCAAAAATGCTTAAAAAATTTAAATGTAATGGGCAGAAATCAAATCCAGATTTCTTGATAGAAATGCAAATGTGCTAACCATCACACCGCCATCACAACCTGTGTGGTGCTATTTCCTCTGCTCAATGATCCCATAGTAGAATTACATACAGCTCATTATGATACTGTACCACCTCTGCAGCCTTAGAATTAGAACTGGTATGCCAGTTTTCAAGTATGTGTAATTTTTGCATAATGAATAAACAAACAAACAAAGATTGTGCTTTATATATTGTATATTTTTTCTCTGCACATCTACTATTTAACAAAATGGTAATTTCTGCATGTGTTCGGTTCCTACAAGCAATCAGATTGGCCAGTTTGGCTTTAGTGTGATTGGTCAGTTTGGTTTTGGTGACGCAACTGAAAGAAGAAGTGGGAGTGTGAGACATGAGGAGGAGCAAAGGCATAGGAGGCACACTGACAGTTGCCTTCAAAGACAGGAAATATAAAAGCAAATAGAAGACGAGCAAAGTGCTTAAAAATGACAGGACCTTAGAAGGAGACTTTACAGGAATGTACTCAAGAGAGGGAGTGCTGGTCAAGAAAGGTTCAGAAAAATTAGGATACTGAGGAAAGGCACTGAAGGTACATGTTGGGCAAAAGATATCAAATATTCTTAAATGTATTCTATTACCTGTACCAGGTAAAGTGGCTAATATATACATAGAATATGATAAGCAAGGCTTGTATCAACCAAGGATGATATCAGCATTGAGTCAGCAGCAGTATGAGCTGGCATTCCTTCATTCCAATGAGCAGCTTCAGTGCCAATTGCAGGAAAGAATATAAAAAGTGTCACACACAGTCACACACACTCTCCATTCTACTGTGGCCAAGCAAGCTGTCCTTCTAAGAATAGCTGACTAAAAGAGCAATGTAAATAGCAAGAATCAATTGGGTCAGTGCTGGCCCTGTGCTACTTAATAAGTATTATATACATACACACACATACCGTATGAGTATATATGTTACCAGCAATGTATGAAATGCAGGCATTGTTTAGAATGCCTGGCATGTTTAGGCAAAGTATGAAATATCCAAATTATTTTAATATTATATATACTTTCCCTAGGCATTGTATGTAATACCTAGGCATTATATAGAATGACAAATGCTATTTAGGCAAAGCACAGCTGAACCTTGGGTCACGACCATAATTCATTCCAAAACTCTGGTCGCAACCCGATTTGATCGTGACTCGAAGTAATTTCCCCCATACGACTGTATGTAAATACAATTAATCCATTCCGGATCGTACGAGCTGTATTTAAATATATATTTTTTTAAAGATTTTTAAGCACAAAAATAGTTAATTATACCATAGAATGCACAGTGTAATAGTAAACTACATGCAAAAACATTGAATAACACTAAGAAAAACTTTAACAGAGAAAACTAACCTTGCACTCTCTTTAAAAACGAGCCTGGTGCATTCTTTAACTGCCTTCTCGTGCTCTCTCTCCCTCTCTCGCTTGCTGCACAGGGAATGCACAGGGAGAGACTGAGCATGTGCGGAAATCATCGGCACGTACGAACTGGAAGGGCAACTGGCTTGTTTGTCACCCGAGTGTGTGGTCATGAACAGATGCAAAAGTTTGGTGAACTTTTTGGTCGTAACCCGATTTGTATATGGTCCAAGACGTTCGTGACCTGAGGTTCCGCTGTACTGTCTTTTGGCATTGCATAGAATGCCTAGGAAATGCGTGACATATTGATCGTTTGATTGCCTAGGCATTCTATACAATGACTGCACTTCATACATTGCCGGTACAAGCAATGAATCAATTGGATCAATGCTGTACAACACAGCATACATGAAGCATACATTAGACTAGCCCCTTCATAAAGTCATGGAGTGAACACATGCATGCTTTATGGTTTGTTTTTCCTTTATCCTTTATGCCGAACAGTTAGGGTTAGGCTTAGGGTTAGAGGTAGGGTTCGGGTTCATTGGGAATCAGGGATGGCAATCCACAATCAGAGACCTACATGGGTGTTTGGCCTTGCATGCCACTATACAAGCATAACACAGCAATTTTTTTCACTCTTTCTCCTCATCTTTGCATTCTAATAAGTATTTTATTTAAATGAATCCGCAGGTGCACTGTAGCTTGTTGAAACAAAACAGTCTGCAATCATGTTTTGGCTTAGAAGACAGACAAAAAATTTATTTGAAGTGAGTGGAGGCTTTAAAATGTAGTACAGGCTCGAACAAATTGGTGGCGATATAATAAGCGTCAGGCACCTCTTAGAAATTTAGAACTGTGTTAGAGCATGGCTTTTCCCAAGGATAGGGAGAAGATCTCACAGCTGGGAGAGATTTTGGTCATTTTTGTGAATGTGAACACTTAAATATCCTAAATATCTGCATTAAAAAATCTCTTAATCCTTTTGGTATTTTTGGCAAAACACAAATAAGCTATTAAACATCAAATATTATAATATGTAATATAAAATAAAATATTATGTATCGTTCAAAAATAGAAAATTCACCAAAAACATTTTAAAAATAAATAAATAAAAGTGCAGTACAATGCAATATATTTCATACTGTTCTTTCTACCTGAGAGTAGAAAATCTTTAAATCTCCATATAATGCCAAAAAGTTTAACTGCTCTCTCTTATCAATGTCATTTCCAGTAAGTGAAGACAAAACAATAGAAGGATTTTTTTGTACAAGCCTCAGGGCTCCAGTATGTTAAGAAGCACAATGTAGTCATGTACATTTTCTGAATATTCTCCCTGCTGTGGAGTTTTAATCACAGACCCTGTTATTTTCTCTCTTCTCCCCTCTAGCTCTGCACTTCACTTCCTAAGCGGCCGCAGCTGCTATGACCAGATAGAGGCTATCAGTGTGCAAATTTTGCAAGTGAACCATTGCATATGCTGTCTCTCGGGTGTAACTTCACTTTGAGTGGAGGTATTTGTCAGCATCTGGCACACAAACACAAATCCTGATTTCAACCCAATGCTAATATGCAGATATATGCAACATATTTGTTCTAAAATGCTAGAATTTCTGTTTATCAGTTTTCCAAACCTGCTTATGCACTAAGAGATTCATGGAGAGCCACAGTTAATACTTTGGGAAGATCATATAGAGGAGGCTTTTGAGAGGAAGCAGTCAAGTACCAGGGGCTTCTGGAAGATTTGCAGAGACAGGGGGAGGTGAGCACACTGCCACCCAGTGGAAGTAGGCTGCAAAGGCTTCACCGGAAACACCCTGAGACACACTACACCCTGTTGGGCATGAGTGGGCCAAACAGAAGGATAGCCATCAGGACTGCAACGAAGGCAGCAGAAAGAGCTTTCAGGTGGCTGTGGATTAAGAGTAGTGAGCAATGGCTTATGTTATGTTGCTGGTATGCAAGTAGGGGTTTGATCGACCCCGTTTGGGTCACCTGGCTGAGGATATATGATATTACAAGACCCAAAACACCCTTTGAACCCAGGAAACATCACTGACGATGTGTTCCACTACATCAGTAGGATGTATCTTTCACCTAAGTTGTCCATACTATGCAGGTCTCAGACCAGGCTGCTATCTTTATGGAGTGTATATATAGAACTTACATGCATTTTCCTTTTTTCCCCACATATACTAAATACATACTCATTATATTGACTGCCAATTCTCTGAAATTCTGTGCTGAATAAAAACGTTCAGAAAATCAATAAGGGTCAGAGTTGTATTGTTTAAGTACCTTGACTGTGGAGGTTTTTAAAGTAAAATTAAATCAGATTATTAATATCCACTGTGTTCATGCCCAGTCTGAGTATGAGGATCAGGCTACTATCTTATCTAGAAAACCCTGGATAAATTGAATTGTGTTTAATTTGTTTACATTTGATTAAACCAAATGCCTTTTGAAAGATCATTTTTACATTCCAAGAGCAAGCAGGCATTCAAATGAATCAATGCTTCAGACACAGTGGCTGCTTCTCTCATGACATCTAGTATTTAGGTAACCTGTGTCAATATGGACACTAGACACAGGCTGCACTCAAGCTAGATACACGGTTTGTGCATCTTTGCCCATGTTTCATCCAAAGAACCTGCTTTTTTAAAACCTCCACCTTCCTATTAATTAAACTGGTATATTTTATTGTGTATGCAATATGTTCTTGAACAGATCTAATCTTCCCATATACTGCATTTCATAACAGAATATAAAAGGAAAAGATCCATCATTGCTGACGTTCACAGGTAAATCTCATTTCTAAATCTTCACTTCATTCTTAGGCGCAAAGATTTTGTTTCATTTCATAAACTGTAGAAAACATCTGCTACTATCTCTGTAAAATAACTAGTGGCCTTTAAAAAGCTAAAACCTTTCCCAAATGCCAATTCCCACACAAAGATGTTACCAGAAAAAGTTCTTATAAGTTTCATTGAATTACAGTACTGAACTGAGTACTTCTGCTGGAGAAGCTGCTGGAAGTCCCTGTACTTTTCTTGGCAGACACAATGATGGTGGTGAGTGTCCATTTGGAATTGTCCACTGATATACTGTATTATTGGCTCTAACCTAAACATATTTGAAAGGTTTCTTTGTAGTTGCTTCTGATATTTCAAATACTCCCACATAGTAATGAGAGACAAACACAATGAAAAAGGTTTGGGAGATCTAGCTAGTACATTGTAGGATTTGGGTTGAGAAAAAAGAGCTGCATGATACTCTGCCGAGCAGTCTATTGGGACTGAGTCACCAACATAGACTGACTGCAGAGCAAATGTGGTAGTAGGAATTTATAGCTGAGGGAAAGGTAGAGCCAGGTCATCTGAAGTAAAAGCAGAAGTGTGGTCGTAAGGGGGCATGGTCTGAAGCCGGAAGAGGAAGAGGACTAGGTCTTACTGCTCCTGTAAGAATGGGAGAAGAGGCATTAGCACACCTGATTACTCCCAGTACCTGTGTTTCAGCATTAGCTAGACCCCCTGCTGCCTCCCATGTACACATGTATGACAAAATACTCTATTCAGATCCCATATTTAGAAAGTGCATTTTCACTGCATGTATGTTATCATTTGGGGTGCCATGATGGTACAGTGTTTAATCTCCCTTACAGCTCTAGGAGAATGTCTGTGCTGATTTTGCACATCATACACTGTTCCTTCTGTAGCTACTCCAGTTTTTCCCCCATATTATAAACTGGGGTAGTAGGAATGAGTGTAGGGGAGTGTGTGAGCGAGTGCATATACCCTTTGACTGACTGGCATCTCATGCTCCTGGAAGGGAACCTGTCCAGATAAGATAAAAATGTTATGTAGGTTCTGAAAACTGACATATTTATTGTTTAAGTGAGGATTTTATTGTTTTATCATTCATGAGTAATATTACTGAGAGGGGGCATAGTGGCACAGTGGTTTATACTTCTACTCTACAGACCTAGCATCCTGGATTCAAATCAAGTCCCAAACAGATGTATGCGGTTTGCACATTCTACCTGTGTTTGCCTGGAGTTTTCCACCACCTATCCTCGTCTTTTCCCCACATTCCAAAGAGTGTCAAGTTATGTTAGTTGAAATGTGGGTGTGCTCTTAAAAGCCCCTGAAACTGCCTGATGTTCATCCTATGGTTAGCTCATGTCTTCATCCTGATGCTACTTTGAATTGGTTTGAAAATGTTATATAAGGTTACTTATTAATAAGGGATTTACTTAAGACTTTATTTTCAAGGGGCAAACAATTATGAAATATTGATCATATGGGAGGAATGCATAAGATAATCTTGCATTCCAAGTTGTTCCAAGAAAATGATGCATATAAAATTAAGGGTAAGCTCAATTACAGTGCTGCACTGTTTTTGTTTTTTAATTTATTACTAGTTTAAGCTTATGAGACATAGTTCATCAAAGTTTCATTTTTAGCAAAACATCTCAGCACTAATTTATTCTCAGATCATATGCATTTGTATTTTGTCTCATCTTTCTGACAGCGACAGCAAAAGATGAATGACTAATTTGCCTTATTTTTAATGCTAACATTAGTAGGAGTAGTATTATCATGTGTGCATGATATAGTAAAACTCTTACATGGGTGTTCAAACAACATGCAACACATTGCCCCTCTCCAGTACCATGACAAACAAGCATTTTTAAAATACATAACTTCAATTAATAATTCTATCACTTGTGTAAAGATAATAAATACAAATTTAATAACAAATGATTAATTGTGCACTCTGGCACACCTTTTTATCCATCAAACCACTTGGTAATGTTTGACTTCTTCCTGTTTGCATCAGCTCATCCAACAGTATCTCGTTGAAGCTACTGCAAAGTGTGGATCTCCAAGATAGACAGGAAGCACAAGACCTCCACTGTCTACTGAGAGGTCTGACGTCCATGCTAGACCAGAACCGTGTGACATCTATGCTCAAAATCATGACTTTCTGTGATGTGCCTGCTTAGACTATGGTTAAGATTTGGGTGGTGGGAGGGTTTTCTAACTCAAATAATGTGCGTGGTTACACTATGGTTAGGATTAGGGTTGGAGGAGGGCTATTTGACTCAAAATGACAAATACAAGCTTGCTTTGATGTCAAATATTTCTTGTCTAGCATGGAGCTTTACAGCTTATAGTGTCTGCAGCCAGACCCCTATCGACTCGCCTATGAGGCTGAACCGCACATCATTCTGGGTGATATTTTTAAAGGGGCAGGCTCTCTTATTACACACAGTTCGCAAATGTGAAAAAAAATCATTATTTTCAGGATACTAAAACAGCAATATAAAATCGCATTTCTCATTTCCTTTTGTATGCAACGATCTGCACATTTTGAAATAGAACAAGTTTTATGTTTACATGTTTCTATAATTTTGTAGTCATTTTTACCAAATTGGTAAACTTTTTCTTAAATCCATACCGCAAGAGGAATTTCATCCAGTATATCAAGAGAACAGAAAATAGACTGACATCGGGACAGTGGGTTATGAACTATGAGTAAAGATTGATGGAACTGGGTCTTTTAATTTAATCAAATGATGATTAAGAGGAGATTATTGGGAATTAGTACAGTTGAGTTTATTAACAAGAACAGAAGTCACAAATAAAACATGATTACTTTGGTAAAAGTCATCTCTTTGTTTTCATGGACTGCACAATGGATCACAACCTTTGGTAAAATGTATGTTTAATTACTCTGCTCTCCTCCTAAATCTCACATATGTATCTTTTAGTTGGAAACACCTGAGTGAGTGTCAGGGTGCATATACTCTGAATTTCTGGTGTATTCACAAGGACTGGTTTGTTTCTGTTGTCCCATTTTGAAGTGGTAGCCACCATGACTCTATAATCCAAAGAGCAGAACGTGCAAGAATAAGTGGAAAGCAATTGAGCACGGCCTATGAAAATGACTTGGCTTAAGAGTTAAATCATGAATTCAAGTTTGAGTAACATTTTTAATCTTAAAATGCAATACTGGGTCTGTTAAATGAAAAAAAAATTAAGCTTACCAGTGACAGACTGTGCTCTCTTTTTAAAATGTGAGTTGCTCTAACAGAAGCAAAATAGGCATGTTTAACATGTTTGCGAGACAAGTTAGCCTATATTTGTGCAGGGTCAGTACATTTACGTTCTTAGTTTGCTGCCTTGATGTGTGTCAAATCTATTAGTCTTTTCCTGGCCCAAAGTAAGAGAATAATTTTTTGGGGAAAAAAAAAGCTTTGATTTTATTTTAAACGTACTGGTGTGCTCATGTATGTATTTCAAAATTTATTTGAAAAGATTCTGCTAAAACTTCACCAATGCCTTTAACAATTCTGAAGATGTCCTAGATGAGGTCTCCATGTAGCCTTCTCTGTTGAACACTAAATTATTTTTAATAAATTTCCACATATTTGATCAAGCCTGTATTTCTAGCATGCAAAACCATCTTCATAAAGTGGTGTCTGGGAAAAGTGGCCTGATGCTAATACTCTTCAAAATGTTCAAATAATCATGGGCTGTACGGTATTACGACAGAAAATGGACTTTCTACTGTCATGTCAATCAACAGATTTAGATCGATGCACTTTATAAAAAGAAACTTTAAGCAAATGCACACCTTTACTGACAGATGTCTCATGCAGAACTCTACCAGGAACTTTCCACAAAGACCCTTCCATCCTTACAGGCAAGTATGATTATGTATTGCAGAATCTACTGTACCATGAAATGCAGCTCTATTGTTTATTTAAAATTTTCTTCCCAGAAAATCAGAATATTAATTATGCCTAAAGTCTTTCCTGCTAAGTACATAAGTAATCTAGTTCGATGTTGCACAATCTAGCCAAAGGCTAACAAATATATGAGAGGGACTTGCTTCAATCTGTGAAAGACCTCCCAATCACTGTCTGTGTGACATTTACGCATTGCTGCTGTGTCTGTTGAGGTTTTTCCTCTAGTGAGATTTTTCTCACTTCTTTGAGAGATGTGCATTTTAGTTAAAAAGTAAATATGCCTGGTATGATGGTGAATGTGCCCTGGTGTCCCTTCCAGGGCTATTTCTCATCTTTTCTCAAATGATGCAAGAATCAGCATTGGCTCCCAACACACTTAAACTATATAAGTGGGTTAGAAAATGCATGATGCATAATAATGAACTACTATATTAAATTACATCAAAAACTGCTATTGCCTGCACGTATAGAAGGTAGTTGTCTAAATCTGTTAAACCTTTAAGGAGATAAATATATTTTGGGATATTACATAGTAGGTGGCATGGTTTTGCCGTAGTGAGCACTGCCACCACACAACAAGGAGACCATGGGTTCATGTCCTGGTTACATCCTGTGTGGAGTTTGCAGGTTCTCCCCATGTCTGTGTGGGTTTCTTCCAGGAACTTCTGTTTCCTCCCACAGTCCAAAGACATACAGGCTAGTTGGAGTGTTGATTGACTTAGTGTGTGTATGTTCACCTTGTGATGGACTGGCATCCTGTCTAGAGATTGTTTCTGCCTTGTGCCTAATTCTTGCTGGGATATTCTCCAGCTTCCCCATGACCCAGTTCTGCAAAAGCAGGTTTCAGAAATTAATGATTGGATCGATGGATATTACCGTAATTGTTTTCCATGGGCACATTATGCTGCCTGCCAAAGTAGATTATCAATTAAATTATACCACCATCCAGCTGGCTTGTACACCGTATTTGCACATGTGGCAACTAAAGACAGTAACAGCATTATAGAAAATGTATTCACTACAATGATGTGTCTGCAGTTACCTTGTGAGGTACGCAGAAAGCTCAAAGTTGGGCATATGAAAAAGTTATTATTCAGCCTTTCAAATTAAGTAGTAGGCAAATGAAAACACATTTTGTTAAGTGTTTGATGCTTTTATAATTCATTCAGGAGTAAATCAAACAGCTGGAAGTACATAATTCACTGCATATCCTGTCTGTTCAGATTAAGAGTTTTTATGGTTTACTTTTCAGAATAAAGCAGTCATGTACACAATGGGAAAAAGGATAAAAAGAAGAAAAAAATGTAGAATAAGAAAAAGAGAGATAGTCTGAAACTAATGGGACATATTGGTCTGTGTTTATAAAACTTTCCATAAAGAATCAAGATAAAAGCCATGACAAGCAATTTGAGCATAGGATGATGATAGAAACAAGCCATAAATGAACACCACTTTAATAAAATTTCAAACTCACTATCCTGAACTTTGAAATAAATATATAGTAATAATTCTTTATGTAAACATAGTACTTTTCTCACTACTCAAAGCGCTTTACCCAGTGTGTGGAGCCACTTCAACAACCACTGAAGTGTAGCATCCACCTGGATGATATGATGGCAGCCATTATTGCACCAGCATGCTTACCACACATTAGCTATTAGATGGTGACGGGACAGGGGATGACAGAACATCAAGATACACCCTAATCTTTACAAAGGATACCAAGGGATTTTTATTGACCACAGAAAGTCAGGACCTTGATTGCATATCTCATCTGATGGATGGCACCATTTTTACAGCACAGTGTCCCCGTCACTTCACTGGGGCACCCACACTCAGTCCTGAGGGTAAGTGCCCACTGTTGACCTTGCTAACACCTCTTTCAGCAGCAACCCAAGCCTTTCCTAGTTGGCCTCCCATCCAAGTACAGGCCAGGCCGAAATATGCTTAGCTTCATGTGGATGACCTGTGCATGTGGTATGGCTGCTGGCCAACTATTCAGACTCCTTCCCTTTCTGCACAATTTATTGTGTTGAAGATTTGATTTTAAATGGATACATTAGCCATGTCTGCCCACCAGTCTACACTCAATAAATCATAATGACAAGGTGAAAACATGTTTTCAGAAAGGTATAAAAATGTATTAAAAATCCAAAACTTAACTCTCTCTTTTATGAAAGTATTCAGACCTTAATTTCAGGCCTCCTTGGCAGCAATTACAGCTTCAAGTCTTCATGAGTAAGTCTATACAAACTTTGCACAACTGGATTTGGGAAGTTCATCCAATTCTATGAGGTTTAAGTCCAGGCTTTGGCTGGGCCTCTCAAAGACAGTCAGATACATGTCCCAAAGCCACTCCTGTGCTGTCTTGGCTGTATGCTTCAGGTCATTATCGTGCTGAAAGATGAACTGTCGCCCAAGTCAGTGGTCATGGGTATTCTGGAACGGGTTTTCTTTGAGGACCCCACTATATTTGGCTGTGCTCATCCTTCCCTCAGTTAAAACCAGTCCACCTTTGTCTACCATCAAGAAGCTCTTCCATAGCATGAAGCTTCCACAACCATACTTCACCACTGATATGGTATTAGACAGGTGATGAGCAGTTCCTGGTCGTTGCCAAATGTAGTGCTTTGAGTTCTGCCCAAAGAGTTCAGTTTTTGTCTCATCGGGCCAGAGTATGTTTTCCTCATGCTCTCACTCTTCTAAGTGCTGTTAAATACCTTTTACTCAAGAGTGACTTCCACCTAGCCACCCTACAATGTATGCCTAATTGTTGGAGTGCTGCAGAGATGGTTTTCCTGTCAACAGGTTCTTCCATTTCATCAGAGGACTTCTGAAGTCCTGTTAGAATGATCATTGAGTTCACCCTTCACCCTCGATTACTCAGTTTGGCCAGACAATCAACTCTAGGAAGAGTCCTAGTGTTTCCTAACTACTTCCATTTCACTGTTATTGATGCCTCTGTGCTGCTATGAACATTCAAAACTTTAGAAATGATTTTACACCTGATCAATGCCTTAGCACAATTTAAGGCTTGGTTTTTGTCCTGATATGCAGTGAGAATTGTGGAACCTCATATATACAATGTCCAGTGACTTTAGTTTGCCACAGATGGACTCCAGTTGTGTTCTAGACACATCTAATGGGTAATTATAGAAAACAGGAGGCACCTGACCATAATTTGGGGTACCATAGCAAAAGGTCTGAATACTTATATAAAGGAGAGATTTCAGTTTTTGATTTTTAATAATTTTGTAAACCTTTCTGACAATTAGTTATTAAGAGTATCTTGATAAGCAAAAATGTCAAATGTATTGATTTAAAATCAAATCTATGACATGAAGTGTACAAAAAGCAAAAGGGTCTGAAAGCATATATATTAAATAAAATAAGACATTAGCAAGTTGCTGCAAAGCTTGCAAACATTTTGGAATCGTGAACTGATTAACTGCCAGCAATAAAGATAAGCTACAGAGAACTGATAGTAGTGCAGGCTGCTAGGTATTGATTTAAACTCTGAATCTTTAATCCTCTGAGAATCCAAAACAAGAACAGATTTTCTAGACATATAAGTTATTATTTTTGGAATGTGAAACAAGTTATTTATTCGGCTGGGGTGAATAAGATTATAGGATTAACATGGGCATCAGCCTGGGAAAAGAACCCAACTTTTTGAAAGTAAACATTATGATAATTTTAGGATTATTGATCATTTATATATTCATTATTAACACCACATGGAGAGAAGCCTTTAAGTTTGGGATACATGCTGTGCAGCATTAGAGAAAATCTTCACCATCACCACGATAAGGCATCTGCATTCCTGCTGAAACAAGTAAGATAAAAGACCCCTGCGGAATGAAGAAAAGTTTTAAGCCGCTATGCACCCAGTCTTCTTCCTCATCAACATCTTTATCCTTTCAGAAATCATCTTTTAAAATACTCTTTAAAACTGATTTCCTTCTTTTTACTTCTGTTGGTTTTAGTGTGTTTTATTAATTTAGCTTTATTGTAATAGCAACTTTACATTTTTGGCCAAAGCATAGTGTTAAGACTACTAGGTTTTCTCCATATTGAGTCCTAGAAGGGACGCGTTCAAAAAGAAGCTGCACGGTAAGCGAGGCCATGCTTTGGTAAGTGGCTCAGATTTTGAGTAATGCTCAAGTCTGAAGACAACCGCTTGGACTGCTAGCAAGTCTCTTTGCTTAAAGCAGCTGTCCATGAGTGGGTATGACATATACCTGGGGTGCTATAAAGCAGACATACAAAAGTCTCAGTTTGCTTAAGGCAGCTGTTCACATGCAGATAAAGCTGTTTATGTTGGGCACTATAAAGCACACATATATAGAATTCATGCCCACGTCATAGCTAAAAATAGTATAACTATGTAGCAAAGGAGAACCAAAACAATCAACAGAGAAGCTTCTGCTGTTGCTCATGGCTGCTTTAATAAAAATGTAGAAATGACACCAATGACAGATTCTTAGGACATTTTAAAAATAGCTGGATACAATTATGTTTGCTTCCAAAGGTGCTAAATGTCCATATCAGAATCAGACTTTATGAGGGTCTCCTAAGGACCTGACATCCTCTAGTGGGCCCAGTGCTCACTGCCCAGCACCGTGGAGCTCGATTGGCTTGCCATAGAAAACCAGAATTGGCAGGTCCACCACTGGCACCCTGTGCTTTTCACAGAAGAGAGCAGATTCACCCTGGGCACATCTGACAGATGTGAAAGGGTCTGGAGAAGCCGTGGAGAACATTATGCTGCCTGTAACATTGTTCAGCATGACCAGTTTCTACTGGCTAGAAAACGGCACCTTGATTGCCATTAGGTATCGTGATGAAATCCTTGGACCCATTGTCAGAACCTATGCTAGTGCAGTGGGTCCTGGGTTCCTCCTGGTACATGACAATGCCTGGCCTCAAGTGGCGAGAGTATGTAGGCAGTTCCTGGAGGATGAAGGAATTGATACTATTGACTGGCCCCATTGCTCGCCTGACCTAAATCCAATAGAACTCCTCTGGGACATAATGTTTCGGTCCTCAGACTGTCCAGGAGCTCAATGATGCCCTGGTCCAGATCTGGGAGGAGATCCCGCAGGACACCATCTGTCATCTCATTAGGAGAATGCCAAGATGTTGTCAGTCATGCATACAAGAAAGTGGGGGCCATAAAAAACAACTGAGTACGATTTTGAGTTGCTGCGATAAAATTTCGGCAAAATGGACTAGCTAGCCTGCTGCATCATTTTTTCACTTTGATTTTTGGGGTGTCTTTGAATTCAGTCCTCTGTAGGTTGATCATTTTCATTTCCATCAAACAATGTGGCATCCTTTCGTTCTTAACACATTACCCAGCTCATATCAGTATAGATAACCAACATGATTTTTTTCCCATTGAGATCTGACTTGTTTTCAAAGTGTTCCTTTACTTTTTTTGAGCAGTTTATAATGAGACATTAATTTGAAGCTTACTGCACTTTACTATCCAGTGCACACCATTAAAAAGGTGGAAATCAGGCACCTAAGCTAATCAGTTAAGTTCCACCATTCTTCTTCTTCATGCTACTAAAACACTATGACATTTAGTTATAAACAAATAGGTTCACATCATGAAGATCTAATGAAATATGAATACTGCATAGAGCATGTGCTGCACATTTATATTCATTTCACTGTGTTTCTCCTTAATGGCATCATTTAGGCACATTATGATTTGAGTGGTAAAGTGTGGGATGTCATTTTTGGAACTGCAGATACAAACGCTCCTATTCCCTGTTTATTTCATCTTTGAAATGTATCCTTGTTTGCTTTGTAAAGTGCTTTAGTGTGGTGTACTCTACGCATGGCATTGCATAAAACAATGATGGATTGTTTCAGCTCAGTCAGGAAAACTGCAAAAAGCTGTACAAAAAACTAAGTAATTATTTGAAACTCTTATTACAGGTCTAGCTTACTCCGTTCTATTTGATTTTGGATTTGCCCTTTGGTTCTGAATGGATTTGCTTAGCTCTAAGCTTTAAAAATGTCAGGGCTATTTCCTTTTCCTCCTTAAATAAACTCATTAAATAAATTGGCTTATGCAGTTTTTCAGCTAGTAACAGCAGTAAGAAAAAAGCCGGTAGCCAAGTTTCAGGTGTTTTTCCTGTTATAAGTAAAAACTGTAAGGGAGCCATTACTGCTATTGACTACATAAAAGCTTAAGGATGGATACTTGTGTACCAGCCTAAATGGTAGAAATGTAGGAAATTAATGTTTCGATAATTATTCATCCATTCATCCGTCCATTATCCAACCCCGCTATATCCTAACTACAGGGTCACAGGGGTCTGCAGCCAATCCCAGCCAACACAGGGCGCAAGGCAGGAAACAAACCCCGGGCAGGGTTGATAATTATTCCTTATTGTAAAAATCATTTTCAGTTTGTTCCTACCCATTATACAATACATAAATCTTTTGGAGGCTAGCAAAAGTTGTCCCATATATAACAAGCTAGACAACGTATGCACAGTGTAACATTCAGGTGCATTTGAGGACTGTGTAGGCACTATAGCCCTCAATGCACTGAGTTCAGTAGGTCAGTTCTAGAACTTTCTCAATCTATTTCCATTGCTATACCACCGGGACTGGGCAAAAGGTTGAAAACAGGTCTGGGCAGGACTCTAGTCCATCACAGGGATCACTCCCACTCATACATGTGTCACATGGGCTGTATATGACTTGTGTCATTTTGTACCTTCTCAGGAATGAGTAAGAGGTGTATCTCCCGTTGTGTTCTTATCTTCTACAAGGAACCCTCAGGATCAGCTGTAGAAACTATTTGACTATTTATTTAACAATTTGATTGATCAGGAAAGCAGCTGATCCAAAAGCAGACCCTTACATTGCTCTACTAAATTATAGATCAACTCCATCACCAAATGTCTTATCACCAGCTGAACTTATGTTTAATAGGGAATTGAAAAACAGAATGCCACAACTAGTAAACTGAACAAAACTGCAACAGAGAAAAAAATAAGAGAAATTTTGATTCAAAAGAAGTATTATGACAAAGGTGCAAAAGTCCTGAAAGTACTGAATTCCAATGATAGTGTAAAATTACATGATGGAAAACACGTTTTAAGCTCAAGCTCAAGTTTTAAAAAATGTATCACCAAGGTCTTATGAGGTTAAGACTCTTGAAGGGCAACATAAAGAAGAAACATGAGACACCTGTTATTCATTCCTGAAAAGGAAAAAAATGACACAAGTCACATACAGCCTGTATGACGCAACACACACAAAACACACATACAAAATGGTGGTCGACCTAGGCCCTTGAACAGCCAAGATGCCCCTGTGATGGAAGGAGCAGGGGAGAGGGCATATTCAGGGCAATACATACCCTGGAACACTAGAGGGCAACGAACCCAGGCTCACAGTATGGCCACGGGTTTGCAGCCTAGAGGCTCAACCTTACTGGGGGTCCGTAGCGACTGGATAATGGTTGGGCCCTGCGTTGCAGCACTTCCGCCACACCCAGAAGTTCTGACAGAAGAAGAATTGGGAGCACCTGGAGCACTTCCGGGTGCCCTATAAAAGGGGTTGCCTCACTCCATTTGAAGAGCCAGAGTTGGGAGGAGGTGGACGAAGCTGGCCGGGTGGAGTGGAGGCGGCAAAGAAGGAAAAGAAAAAGAAGGAAAAGGGACGGTGTTGTGTTTGGCCCTGTGAGCATTGTGTGCTGGGAACTAAAAATAAAACGTATGTTGTGTGGCAACTCATGTCTCTGCCTGTCTGTGTCAGATTAGAGTGGCTGTACATGCCCTGGAGGTCCACAATACACAGTGACGATTTGCAACATAACCTAAATAAATTCATAAAACCTTTTAGTAATTCCTTAGTCTGTTTGATTAAATGAGACTTGCAAAACTGCTCAGTTATGACAAATGTCAGGTAATAACAGAAGCGAAAGGCAAACTTTATTACAGTCACTGACCATTATGGATATCAGGTGAATGTTACACTCTCGGGGTAAATTATGGGGTGGCCAGATTCTCAAAGTTCCAGACACTTGTGTAGCATGTATGTCCATGCATAAAGCCCATCCTCATTTGTTTAATGGTTTTTTTTTTCTCATCATCATCATGGAGGGATCAAGGCATGAAAAAAAAAATCATCACTTTCACAAATAAACTCAAAGGAGTCCTCACAGTGCTATAAGAGTAAACAAATAAATGACAGTACTGTCGGTTTGTGTCTGCTTCTCAGTCGCCCTCACAATGCTGTTCATATTCAGCACATGTTCTTAACTAAGCTTTGCCTGTCAGAGTTTTGACCACACCATTATTCATATATTACATGTGAGGATGCTTGAGTCAGCAGAGCAATGTTTTATTAAATGGCTGGCCTGTTAAAACTGGGACATTTTGATTTTCTGCAGTTATTTATTTGGTCACCTAGCCTGGAATCGGGACGTCTGTAAATTATAGGGTTAATAAAAATTATACTCTGTACATACTGGAGCTGAGAGGTTGGTTTAGTGTAAGGTAAGTACTAAGTATATGTTTATTTGCTCTGTGCACAGTGGCTTACATGGTGCAGTGTACTACAGCCATATAGATAAGCTTTTGTTTTCTGTGCTTAAGTTTTATACTTCAGCAGTTAGGAAAATCCTTTATCTAACTTGTTATAACTTAAAGCACCCAATGGAATGAAATGTTGGTGCACTGCTTCTCGTCGCTTTTCACTCAAACCGCTAGGAAGACTTCAAAAAGCAGAAACAACTTGCTGATGTAGAAAGCTTCCGTGCAGATTTGTCACTGACAGTGACGCACTACTAGTACACAAAGTCTGCGTCTGTTGGTGGTTAAAAAGAGGAAAATATACAAAACATACAAGTTGGTGTAACTGCTGTCAAGGTAAAATTAAAAAATAGTAAACTAATTTGTAGTTGAAGTCACACAGAAAGTTTATCTGTTTTAGGAGAGACGAGCTTACAAATTAAACAATGTTTTTCAACAGGAAATTTTGAAATTTTAAAACTGTATACAGCGTGATTGGTTCAAGATATCCCGCCGAAAACTGAACTGCCTCAATAAAATTTCCTTGAAGAATAAGTGTGCCACTTTTCAACAAAACTGGTATACGGCGGGCTGAGTTGTTTCATGCAGATAGATAGGCAGAGAGATATGGGCTATCACAATAGGTGCTTCACACATTACATGTGAACACACCTAGAAAAGGTGACTGGACAAGTATAAGTCAATAGGATTAGAATGAACAGATAAATTAACAATTATTAAAGAAATATATTGAGTTACCATGTCAAGCAAAGCCATATTATTAAAGTTTCACTATTACAACAGAATTCTATGAGGAAACAATAAAATAATGTGATAATTTGATCAGAAGGAAACATCAAATATTATTTATCTTATTATCACATTAGAGGCTAGTGATTAATGCAGAAGACGTTGGTGCTCATGGTGCAGTATGTATACGCTGGAAAGTTAACTCAAATATGGAAAGCAAACAGTTAAGATGAGAACAACTTTCTAAGAATTGAAATTGAAATACTACTATATAGTACCTATTTTAGTATGTACAGTGTAAATGTTTTTTATAAGAATGTAACATACAAGCAGGTTTAGTTTACAGATAAGGCTAAAATTGGTAGAATGGTGGAAACTCAGCAGAATCATTAATGATGGACCTGTACAGAAATTCAACGTGGACAGATATGTGGCTGATAAAATGTACTGTAATGTAAAAAATGATAAAGAACTGCAGCTAGAATGTAAAATGTTAGAACTGAATATACAACTGGGGTCTGAAACCTGAAAGTACACCTTATGAATATGCCTGGGAGTCACAGTTGACGCTATTCATATCCAGACAGTGTACAGAAGCAATTAAAAAGGCTATTGGGATGTTACGTCACATAACATTACGTCTCAAGAGGGCTTATTCTGAAGGTATAGATCACGCTAGTGAGGTTTTACTTGGAATACAATGTTTGCAGTTCCAGTCTCTCTATTATAAAAAAGATTTAACAGCACTAAACAATGACCACATAAAAGCAACACGACTGATTCCAGGATTACAGGGTACAAGAAGTGAGTTTAAATATACAAAGGTTAAGATGGGACACAATAGCTGTGTTAAAATTTTGAAAGAAACAGTTGACCTACTTCAACAAGAACATAGAGTTACATATGAAGGTCAGTTAGGCGTGAGTTTCACACAAATATTACACAATTTGTACTTCACACAGAGAACCACAAACTTATGGAATAGATTTTCAAGTATAGGGTGGTCCAGATCTAATTATGCAATTTTCATTACGCTATAACTTACTAAGTTTATTATATAGAAAATCACCTGAAAAATCCCGTACCATCGAGAAGTGCGAGAACTGATAACATGAAGAATATATCAAAGTCATCCAGACAATCTGGATCTGCATAATTAGATCTGGACCACCCTGTACTGTGGTAGACGGTAGTACTCTGGGGACCTTTACGACTTGACTGAATGATGGTGTACACAGGTTGATGAAAACAGAATGATGAATCACTGTATGCTGAGTTGAATGTCCTGCACTTTTCAGAATTATTTTTATGTTTCCACCAGCTTCATTGATAGTTGCATATTTGCTGGACTTCTTTGTGGATAAAAGTTTCCATTGTTGCATTGAAATCCATTAGTAAGTGTTTGCACTTTGTATTTTGGGGAGGAACGGTGGTGCTGCCTCAGAGCAAGGAGACCAGGATTCACGTTCCAGCCCTACCTGTGTGGAGTTTGCATGTTCTCCCCATGTCTGCATTGGTTTCCTCCCGCAGTTCAAAGACATGCAGGTTAGGTGAAATGGTGATACTAAATAGTCTCTATTGTGTGATTGGGTTTGTGTATATGTGCTCACCCAGCAATGTACTGGGGCCCTGTCCAGTGTTTGTTCCTGCCTTGTACCCTATGGTAGCTAGGATTGGCTCCAGCAGACCCCGCAAACTTGTTCAGTTCAAAGTGGACTGACTTTGCATTTGGTACATTATATTTCTTAGTCTGTTTTTGATAAAATGTAAAATCTAAACAATTAAAATTAATTTTTAAAAACTGTGCAATGTAATAATACTTCAAGTACAAACTGATAGCTGATTAAACAGATTGTATGTAGTCAATTTACCATCATGTCGCTATGGCCTTTTTAAGGAAGTACCAGGTTACAGATATATAACAACAACCAGCTGTGCCAAGAAATTTCATTTCTGGTTCTAGAAATCTTTGGAGAGAAGTGGAAACAAAACCAGAACAAGGTTTAACACTATAAGAAAGGCACTCTACAAATAAAATGTATCATTATTATTACATTATTTACTATGGGACAACATTATACAAATAAACTCACAAATAATTTCACTTAAAATGAATGACCTAGCAATTTCAATATATGGAAGGTGTTCTCAAACCTGGTCCTGGGGACCCACTGTGACTGCAGTTTTTTGTTCCAACCAGATTAATTATGAGTGACAACATCTGAAAGCACTGATCTCATTGAATTAGCTGGTATTTTTTTTCTCTTATTCTACATTCAGAAAAACACAGCAGCATGATTTTTACATTTATAAGACATTTAGAAACATTTCTGATTTTGCTATAGATTTAGATGCTTAACTCTCTTTTGTTGATTTCGTTATATTTTTCTCTTTCTCTGTGCAGTTTTCCGCCTTCATTGTATCTAATTATTCACAATTAAAAATGAACAGAGCAGATACCCAGGCAAACGACTGAATAATCAAAGGCTGCAAGTACTTTAGCATCAGACCCACTAATTAGTAAATAATGGATTAATTAACAATTAGAACACCTGGAAAAGTAGAATGAAAATCAAGTTGAAAATATTGTTAAAAAGAAAAAAATATATATTATTCCCATATAACTGCTTGGTACATTTTAATACATACTGTATATATATATATATACATATATATTTATATTTATATATATATATATATATATATTTATATATATATATATATTTTACCCAAACGTAGTTTTCTAATTTCTGTATTGTTCCCAAAACACAGAACTTGGGAAATAACAGTTCACTTAATTAGCCCAGGACCAAGTTTGGGAAGCACTGGTATATGTTATTAGATATATACATTATATTATATATAATACATTATATACTGTGAAATGATCACACTTAAAAAGGTTTGGGGCAGCCACCCATATATTATCTCGGGCTGCAATGGGTTTGGTTTTAGACAGAAATGCCTCTGTTGGAGTCCAGACATGAACTGTGACGTCAGCCTGGGTACCAGAACCAGAAGAGACGTCTTCATCGATGAGTCAGACAGGTTTTCCTGTGGCTGGTCTGCAGAGATAACATGAAAAGGTTCTCTTTCCTCTGAGGTTTTGTTTTGCTGATGTGCTCGATTCGCTTGTGTATTAACGGCGAAGTGAGTTTCTCTTTTGTCAGTGGTTTCGCTTTGGTGACAGAGTCACTTTCTTTGAACTTCATTCTGTATCCTCACACTTCCAGGCTGGACAGACAGACACACACACTTCCACGAGCAGACATTTATATATAAGATGGTTGACATTTCTTTTTATTGGCAAATTAGTGCTTTTTGTGTCTGTACCAGTCTGTCTGATGCATGTAAATTCAGTAGATTGTTAGTCTTAAAGCATGTACTAAGACCAGATCAGAATGGGACCATCCAAGCTCATATCACACTATAACTGACCTAAGGATTAGGAAATGATCTGTACTCATAGGAAAAGAATAGTCTGAGGCATGCAGAAGTAAAAAAAAAACACTAGGTCAGAAGAAAAGGACATCAAAATCAAAACTGAATGAAAGCTTAAATCCAAAAATGAAGCAAACAGTCCTAGCACTGACCTTTCTAAAGGTAATCTCATGAAATTTTTATTTTTTTAATGAGAATCATTTTTGAGAATCCAAAACTTGTACCCTGAGAATAATGAGCTTCTGATGAGATCACAGGTCCTGCCACCTGCCGTTTAAGTTATTAGCAGTGGTGTTGTTGTTGTTAACAATAATATGGCCATAGCCCAAGAGAACAAGTCATAAATGGCAAAGCCCATGAGAAAAGCAAATGCAAATTAACATCACAATGACATTAGTAGAATAACAAGAAGAATTAATAATAACAATAAAGATAATAACAGTAACATATATGCAGAATCGATATAGACAGTCTACAGGTTACAAAAAAAGATAATAACGTTAGGTAACTACATCTTTGTCCTGATTATTCAGTTGATTTTTAAGTTATTGTTCTGTTTTCAAATTTTATTTGTTGTGATGCTTTATTTATTTGTTTTTCGTTTCTTAATTTGTTTTCACAGTTTTCTATTATTTCTTATTGTGGATTTATTTCTTGTATTTTTGTGTATGAAGTAATTTTCTTTTTTCAGTGCTTATCTTTCACTTATCATTCAACTTCCTTATATTCTTTCTTTGTTAAAAAAATCAATATGTTTAGCAATTACTTTTCATTGACAGAATTCAAATTGGATTATTTCATGTGAGCGCAGTTCAGTTTAGCGTAGGGTGTGTTCCTTATTGGTTAGTAGTAGGTTGTTAACTTTTGAAACATTTCAATTCCAAATTCTGTGAGCATGAATGTGTCCTGGGACGGACTGACCGACATCCAGGTTCTTGCCAAGCTTCCAAGTGTCATGACAGTATATTTACTTTAAGTGAGTTAAAATATGGATGGGTGGAAATGTACATTTTGAAAGTTTTATTGTAGGAATAATGGTTTATAGGGTCATTATATCATCACATACAGTGTACAATCCAATTCTTGCTTACATGTGCTTGTCAATGATTAGTGAGTATAACTATCTTACTTTGATTATTTAAAGTATGATCAAGACATGCATTGATATGTATTTGCTTTCAGGAAAGAACATTGGTGGCTAGTGCTTCACAGATCTAGTGTTCTGGTTGTCAATCCTGTGCCTGGTCACTGTCAGTGTAGGATCTGCATGTTTTTCTAATACAGTTTGTCCATTTTGTACCCACATACCTAAAGACATGCTGAGTTGGTTAATTGTCAATTTTAAATTGACCCCAAAATGAATGAAAGCAGATGTGTAGCAGCCCGCTGTCCAGGGGCCTCATGTATAAATGGTGCATACGCACAGAAATGTTGCATAAGAACGTTTCCACGTTCAAATCACGATGTATAAAACCTAAACTTGGCGTGAAGCCACGCACATTTCCACGGTACCTCATACCCTGTCGTATGCAAGTTCTCTGCTCGGTTTTGCTGACTGGCAGCACCCAGCGTCAAAGCAGTGCTACTGTTCCTGTGTGGTTATCTTTTCTTTTCCTGACACGGTTTTATAAATACACTGAAATTAACCGCATATTGTTTATTAGTTTAATGCATGTGATTGTAATTAACCTGTAACAATATAATGGTCCATGGAATGGCCAAACTATTCCAAATACCATAGCTGCTTTAGCATTGTTACTTTCACTGCACCTTATTTTACTTCTTTCAGCTGCTCCTGTTAGGGGTTGCCACAGCAGATCATCTTTTTCCATATTACTCTCACTGCACCACTCGGAGCAGCTAATGAGAAAGAGAATTTCGGTATATAGCATCAAGCACACGCTGCCTCAGCCATGCTTCCTGTTTGAACTGCTTCTCATATGACAAACGCTTCAAAACCTTTCCTGTACGGATGTCGCGGTTCAGAAAGAGTTTCATCCCAAGAGCTCTAAATGCACTCAATCAAGTGCTCCTTGTAGAACTATCTGTACTTATAAGTAGAATTACCTCACTGTAAACTTGCACTACAGTTATAATATAGCACAACCTGAGCCACTTTATAAAGCGCATATTTACATATGATGACGATATCATTTTTAAGATGAAATACAGCAAAATATGTTTACTATATCATACAGATAAAACTTTAACTTCATTTAAATAATCTATATTGTTAATAATTAAAGGTTGTTCCTGCCTTGCACTGTATACTTCACTGGGACTGGCGTGAAGGATAGAATAATTAAACATGTACTACGAAGATATTTCAATGTTTCTTAAACGTTTTGAAGAATCGGCGCTCTAAGCTTACAGATGGCTTAATGTCTATTACAGAGCTGATTGTGCGGTGATCAGTTACTTTGAGAAAGAAAAGCACGGACAGTAATTGGAGGTTAGTACGTTTGAAAGAGACAGTACAGCAGGGGCGGCCATGCCAATATATATTGAGTATAAAACAGAAAGAGAAAATAACGGCACAGCTAAAAACGCAGCAGCAAATTTCGACAAAAGTTAAACGGTTGTGTCATGAGCACAAGGCGGCTATGCAGTGTCCGCAACGGACGTGGCCATCCCCTGTGCATAAGATACCATATTGACATTGGCGGGCGAAGGGGCCACCGATTCTTTCTCTGCCCAGGGCTGCCACAAGCCTAGAGCCACCCATGAGTACTGCTGCAATAAATAATTTCATCGAAGGTCGCGCACAATCACTGCGCCATGAAACCCATGTTTAATAACGTGATTTAACTCCTATTATTATAAAAATAATATCAAGTATACATCTCAGTATTTTAGTTATTCAGAGGGCTGTAATATCACAAATGTAATGGATGGTGTGTCCTGTCGGAGGAAGAGAGCTGGTTTAAGAAAGACATAGTGATTCACACACATACAGCACATGGAAGATCACATACAAAACAAAGCATTTAACGAGCTACTTTAATTATGATGTGATTTGAGAAACTGGTTAATTAATCGATTTTAAGATGAAGTTTATGATGGTCTATTTTAATGACAAAATAAACTACATGATTAAAGAGGAAATTTCGAGATTGAGGTTGACATTTTGTGCTTTTTCCCAATGTGTGCCTTTTTTTTTTCTCTGTACCCTAATAAGCTTTCATATGACACTCAGATGGTGGGCTACTACTCGCCTTTTCACGGCGACTTTGATATCTGAAAACTTCTTTTTTATATCCGGCACTGTGTGACTTTGTGAACTTGAGCTTTCAAGTTTCTCCAACACACTATGCCACTCGATCAACTTCCTTTTGTTGATTATACCACGATTTAAATCAACAAATAGTATGTTTTTCCTTTGCCTCCACTTGGTATTAGCTGAAATTCTTATATTTTCCCCCGTGCTTTTCCCATTGTCTTTTCACAGAAGGCTGAGCTTAAGGGCGATTTATATTGATTTGCATATTCAAAGAGGCATAATTCTGGGAGGAGTTGGGGCGGGACAGCACGCACATGCACGAGCGTTACTTTTCACGCTGACCGGGATTTATACAGCGGAAGAACGAGGAAGCTGCCGAACTCACAGATTCCTGCATCTGGATTTTTCTGTGCATAAGCACATTTCGGATTTTGTGTGTGTTATAGTGTGAGTTCTATGCACAGTGTTATGCATGAGGCCCCAGAACTGTTTCATGGCTTGTAATCAATTATGGATGAGGCAATCTCTAGCCTACCATGCCCTTAAACTGGCTTAAGGAAGTTTGAGAATTTATGTGTGTTTACCTTTATATTTTATGTTTTTATAAATACATTTTAATTCATTTTTCCAGCTGCACCTCTCATGATCAAACATGCTTACTTGTGTCTTTTTTCTGTAGCAATAGCTTATATAACAACATGTACATAATGTGAGTTTTTAAATACTGTTTTATTAGATTTGCTCAAACCTGCTGCAAAGTTAGACATTTATTGTTTATTAATCTACTTCTCCTGACTGACTACTTTCCTGTGTGACTAAATAATACCTACAAAAGCAAGATGGACAACAAAAGGAATGCTGTAAGAAAGTGCATGCATTATTGGGAAAAGCAAGGTGTGATAGGAACTGGTAGCTTGCTTAAGTGATCTGCTTCCTAAAGAGGCTGCTTTTTCCTGAACTTCTATTCTCTAGCTATCGGTCAGCTCATATGCTGAAAAAAATCTTTGTTTAATAGTGCCTTAAAAACATATGGCCAAGAAGATAACAAAGTGGAAAAAACTGTAGAAGAAAGAACCAAATTGTGGCTTTTCATTGCTCACATTGATTTCCTATCTCAATTCTGCATACCTTAGCCTGTCAATAAAAGCACCTTTTGTTAGCACTTTCATTTGCCAAGAGACATATTGGTTCTATTGTTGATTTTGACCTGTCTATTGTACTGCAATTTTTGTAAAATGAAATTGGTCAATTTCAGCTTTAGAGGTAGAATTTACCTATATTGTATTCACATTTTTGAAGCAACAAAGAAATTTAGTCTTTAACGCTGCCCTTTATGCCATTCTAAGGGTTGCACATTTGTAAGGGGGTTAAAAGGAATAACTGAATTGTGCAAGATATTTTCAAAATACAAGGTGCAGTGAAAGTGACAGATAGAGAGAGATGTACAATGGCAAGTAGACAGTAACTCAAAACACCAATATGCACAGATGATGCGTTTGCTCCCTGGAAATAAATCCTAAAAATGTGCCAGAATTATAGGAACAGTATGAAGCCCACAAGAAAAACCCAGAGGGTGCTAGAAGGTGGCAAATAACCCAAATATAGACCAGCTTTTGTCTGCTTACGGCAGAAGAAAGGAAACCCAACACGTGTCAAAAATGCCAAATACCCAATATGAGAAAAAAAGTCATTGGATCCAAACGCTTCTTTAAAGGCCTAGCCTGAGGGCACTGTAACCTAATGTCCCTATAGTTTCAGAAGGGTGAAAAATTTTGGTTCACAAATACCCTTAATATACATTTTAAAGACTTCTCTTCTACCAGTGCCTAAGTAAGTCTAGGTGAAAACTCAATGGCCAAGAAGAAAGAGTGAGAGGAATAAAGAAGATTTAATTAGTGTCAAATGAAGGTGGCACATAAAATTTTCTTGGCATTGGTACTAGTGCAACAAAATAACAACAGATCATCATATTAACTAGAACACTTTAAAGGCAATATAAAGAAGACCAGACATGATTCTAGAGATACAGGAACTCCATGTTGATAGGCCATGAACATACCAAACTGCAAAAGACTTAGGCCACCATAAAATATCTTTAAAGCTATTTATCTGGGCAGTAAGTGGTTGTTTGGTTGTTTTATGTAATGTTTAAACAATATGTAACATTAGACTAAACAGAAATATTGTAAATATCGGTACAATAAAAATGTTTTGTTTTTTGTACATAAGTAAGTATGTTTGATCATGAGAGGTGGCTGCTTTCTCTGTTCAAGTGATCCCACACAGCTTCAGCTCTGCTGACGGTGAGACTCGAAGGTGCTCAGTCCAAAATGGTTAATGTTCCAACTACATATTCCTTCTTATCCAAGTAAGTCTTGATTGCATTTGGAAGTATTGTTGCAATGAAAGATGCAATACAATGTTTTCCCAATAGTACAGCTAAGTACATCAAAATCTGTTTGAATTTCATTGATTTTTAGCAGAACTCCCCTGCCACTGCCTCAGGTGTTCACCAAGACTATGACAAAGCTGCCGCCATAGTTCACAGAAGGCTGCAGACAGTCTTCAAATTACTTATGCCTAATTCTTTATCCTTGTTAAACCGAAAATTTCAAATTTCTCTTACTGCTCCATAAAACTTTCTGCGACTGGTTGTTAGTTCATGTTTTATGGTCTTTCATGTCTTCAAATCTAATCTACTTCTTGCCTTTCTGCAAGAAACTTTTTTTACATGAAATACACCCCATAAGACTATCAATTTAGGACTTTTTTACACAGCCAAGAGGATATATTTTGGTGGCAGATGATTCCTCCCAATTCTTAACAAGCACTTCAATGGCATGGTTGGGCTGGAGCTCTACCTTTTCTCATTTTTGTGGTTTCCCTTCTTTATCTTTATCTTTCTCAGTTGAGAATTAAGCCTAAGGGGGGGGCGTAGCGTACAATTTCTGCCAATTCCTTGAGTGTTGCTAATGATTATGCCAGTCCAATGAAAGGGTCAGATCAAATTAAAGCCAGGCATTTTGCTGAGGAATTGTGTGTGATCACATCTTTTAAGTAACTTTTGGATTGATTCTTCATTTAATGGATAATATTAGGATGAGTGTAGCTTCTGGATTACAATGAATTTATTATATTTAATGATATCCTTTAACAGTTTGGAATACTTAATGTCAGGTGTTTAGAATTTTTATTTTTATTTTATTGATTTTATCAAATAACATCCCATACAAATAACTCAAGTTTTACAAAAATAGGTTTGAAACAAATCAACCCCCAGGCCAGCAGATTCAAACTTTAAGCTAGTAAAAATAAGTAAATAGACAAATTAATAAATGAATAAAGATAATGGAGTAAAAGAGGGGAGAGAACCTGTTTCCTCAATTTAAGTGCTTATTCTAAAATGTTATTGATTCTGTACAGATCCTCTAAGTGAGAATTTGATTTTTTTCAGTTTCAAATAATATATACCATCAGTTACCCACTGACTTATAATTAGGAGAGTTAGGATTCTTCCAGTTAAGCAAGATAAGTCTACGTGCCAATAGTGAAATAAAGACAATTACAGTTTGTTTGTCCTTCTCCACTTGAAGCCCATCTAGGAGTCACCAAACACAGCTGTTAATGCGTTAGGAGGGATTGTGACATCCAAGCTGTCTGAAAGGTATTTAAAGATTTTGGTCCAGAATGATGTTAATTTGGAGCAGGCCCAAAATATGTGACCCAGTGAGGCCGGAGCTCGATTGCAACGTTCGCAGGTTGGTTCTTGCCCTGGAAACATTTTGGACAATTTTAAACGAGTCAGATGCACTCGATATATAATTCTGAGTTGAATAATTCAATATTCGAGGTATTTAGAATTTTGCTCAAGGATTTGTTTCTTTGTAGTTCTTTTGCTTGTTCATTACATTTTTCTAGTCTGGTTATTAAATATTGAAAAACACATACAAATAAGAAATTTATCTTTTTATTTTGTAATAGTAATAATAATATATTTTTCATCATTCATTCAGTAAATAAATTAAATAATCAATTAAATAATTATTTGTTTAATAGGAAGGATTAGGTGGGGATTTCCTCTTTGTGTGTGGCAATTCTAGTCTTTGTTAGTAGCCCTTAAGAGGCAGTTCTCACCCTTAAGAAAATGACTTTTCAGCCCTCTGTATCAGATGCTGACAGCCTTTTACATTTTCCATTGCATTTCCTGTTTTCTGCTTACCCAGTGTATTCAGATTTTTATATGACAGTTTAACCACCATATCTTGAAACTCTAGTTTGTGTGCTATTCCTCACTTTGCTATCCCTACTGATATAAACCATAATTTTACCTCAGCATTTCCAAGCCCCTCCTCAGTACAACCCATTTTCATGGTTCCCATTCAATACACTAACGTATTTGTTAAATTACACATGTGACTGGGCCAATCATTACCAGATTGATTTGAATCAGGCATACAGATGGTGGAATTTAACAAATCCATGAGATGGCAGGGGCACTTCAAGGACAGTGTGGGAAATGAAGCCTAAGATATCATAAGGAATCAGTTAAGTTTGTGGAAAAACATTAAATTCTTGTTAACTCTTAACATGTGTAGTATGTAGTGGTTTCACAAGCAAATGGACACTTACTGTTCAGATAACCTGCTTTACAAATTATTCTTATAAGCTGCTCAACACGTCACAATCAAAAGAAGCACTAGGGTATGCAAGCATTTGAAGGTTCATTGTACTGACCTAGAGAAGGGACAACCCAGGATTATGTACAACTTGCTGATAGAATGGCTAAGGCACAGAAAACTCAAGAGTGTCCCAGGACTGATACTGAAGTATGAATAAATGGTGTATCCAGGGATCAAAGTATGTGAAAAGCTCTCTAGACACTTGTGCTATCTGATGACCGCTACTCTTTTTAGCTAATCTCTGATACTGAGGCTAAACAAAGAAAGGATTTCAAAGGCCCTCTCATCTACAAATGTAAGGGACTAAAAATTCACCGAAGAGACTATTCTACAGAATGAAAAACAAAATTATGAATGTGGCTTAGTATGGTTGTTGGAAAGTTAAGACAGAGAGTGAGACCCACTAAACAGCTGTAAAGGGCAATATTATTTTGCATGTGTATCTACTTCCCATCCAAGTATACCAGAACAGTCTAATTATCAAAAAATGTATGAATATTGCCCAACATCTGACAAAGTATTATATACCTTTTGGTAATGAATGGATAATTAACAGTACTAGCTGTGCTACTCTTCTAAGACAGGCTGAAATGTAAGTAAACACCGCCGAGCTCATGCTTTTTATTTGACACCTGCGTTGTAAATTTGGTCTGTTAAAATAATACATGATCCTTTCCCTCTTCTGACAGAGCCACCCGTTTTGTCCACTTCTTTTTCGAAGCACTCATCGAACCGACCACTTTTATAGTAAAAGTGTTTTGCTCAGAAAATGCAGTGCTACCACATTGACCTGGTTTACTGACTCCATAACACTCATGTTGGGGCTTTGGGTTCCCAGTATTTTATCGATTTATTACTTTCACTCATACACTGCCAAGTCATTAGCATTGCAGCTACAAATCTCGTTCATGTTGCTCAAGTGGGTGCAAGAAAGTTGCTACCATGCTGCTGTTGCTGGTGGAGAACATTTTCTAACAAAATAAGATCAATCTTCTTATGTTAAGACCCTTATTTAGTATTTTTTTTGCCCCTTCTTCTACATGTTCTTCTTATTGTTAAATATTATTCCGAACCTTAGAAACTGGAAGGATACACAGATTCATAGACACTTGTCTGTTTATTCAGTTGGATAAGATGATTCCTGTTTGTCTGTCATTTACTCTATGTTTGACATATTCAGTTTTAACATTTGCAGTGCAACATCTATGTATTTTGTAATGCATTGCATTTGTCATTCCAAAAGATGGTTTCATCATAAACATTAGCACTGCTTTCATGAATCTTATACCAAATAGCATATAACAAAAACACAGTAACTGGACAGACACACACACACACACACACACACAGACTCTTGTCTTTTTAGTAAGGCGAATTAAAATATGCTGTATTCATAGTAACTGATGAATACCCAACATTATTAAGGAGTGTGCAAGTGGGTATATCACCTGTTTTTGTATTAACTATGAAATTGGAAAAAGAATCAAAGGGAGCAATAATTGTTAAGATATGATTCTAGTACTATATAAATACCTATTTAGATTTTTAGTATTACTTTTGGAAAATTCCTTTTTGATTTTTTTAATTCCACATTTACTAAAGATAAAATTTTCTGATAATGGAACCCCACTCAATGAAGCAACAAAAAATGTAGACTAACTAATATTACTCAGAATAAAGGGTGACTGTACTCAAACAGTTTTAAAGTCATGATTCAGCATTTTCTAGGTGATGGTTTTTGTAATGAACAGCACAGATATGCAAATTATACGGCATATTCATATGTATTTAAAGTAATAGTACAGACTGCTTCACAGTGACAGTCAAAAATTATATTATTATTAAATTATACTTTTTATTTCTTCCCTGGTCTGCACCTTTAAATGTAAATGCATTGTGGCACATAGTTTTTAATGAAAAATCAGATTCTCAGCTGACAATGCAGACAATAAACACTAGACCATGAAAGCACTAGTGGTGAATTAATTTCCTTTGGTCCTGATCCACATAGGATACTCACTACAACAGCACTTAAAGCAGAGGTTCATTCCCTGCTAGCCATACAACATTGTCTGCTCTTGATACAGTGATACTACAGAACAATCTCATTTACACTGCAATTGACCTTATATGTTTAACAACGGCACAGTTGGCAAAGCTGCCTCCTCTGAGTTTAGTGCACAGGTCAATTCCAGGCTGCGATTTCTTCTGCATTTTTAATAAATTCATTTGGGTTTCCTCTACACATTTTGGATTACTCACATAAGGCTGCCTGACTTGCAAATGAAGTGCATCTAAGGAAAGGACTGGTAAGGAGAGGAATGGAAAAATTATCATATTTGTTAAAAGTATAGAAAACAAAAAATAAATAGCAAGATATCTCCTTTATAGTCTGATAATGCAAGAACACATATACTGTACTTTGCAACTGGTGGGATAGCATTAAAATATCATCTGTACAGCAGAAATGGTAGGTCCATGTCTTTCACTTATTGTTGATAGAATCAGCCTCCCAAAATCTCTAAATTAACATTTAAAAACCAGTACAGAAACTGTTTAAATGGATTTACAAGATTAGTAGATAATCATGACTATATATATATATATATATATATATATATATATATATATATATATATATATATATATATATATATATATATATATATACTAATAAAAGGCAAAGCCCTCACTGACTGACTCACTCACTCACTCACTCACTCACTCACATCACTAATTCTCCAACTTCCCGTGTAGGTAGAAGGCTGAAATTTGGCAGGCTCATTTCTTACAGCTTACTTACAAAAGTTAGGCAGGTTTCATTTCGAAATTCTACGCGTAACGGTCATAACTGGAACCTACTTATGTATATATATAGTGGCCATAGCCTGCAGCTCAGTCGCCGTGTGAGGCTGAGTTGCATCCTTCATCGTCACGCCTCCCATGTAATTGAGTGCCTGCCCATATAAGGCCATCCGTCAGCGGCAATCCAATAGAAACACTCTGCCACTAAATATTCGCGGGTGAAGGGCTGTGCTTATGCAAACGAAGATGAGATGGTCAGGGATAGACTAGTGTTTGGCACAAACTCAGCGAAAGTGCGAGAGAAACGTTTAAGTGCTGGGTCTTAGCTAACATTAAATAAAGCCGTGGACATCGCAAGATTGCATGAGATAGCACAAGCACAGCTGAGAACCTTCGATGCATGTACTCCGAGCGGCTCACTTGAACTGACTGTGAACGCAGTACGCAGAGAACAAGCAAGACCTACAAAGAGCGCAGAGACTTTTGATCATGTGAACGTGTCTGCAAAAAGTGGCGTCTCCTGCACTGCAAAAATACTATAAAGGTCAAGCAGCCGGCGTGCCGGTGGCCAAGGGCCCCTACAGGGTTGGGCTTCCAAGCCCCTTACCTGAGGCCACCAACAAAACCAAGGCGGTTGCCCCCACGTGGTTGGGAGTGTGGCACCAGCCCTCCTCCGGTCCCCTCGGGAGTCCCGGCTGGGCTCCACCCCCAGCCGCCCATGACAATATATACCTATAATCTACATTTATATATATATATATACATATACATAGATATGTATGTATATATGTGTATATATATATGTGTGTGTGTGTGTGTATGTATGTGTATATATGTAGATGTGTGTGTATATATATATATATATAATATATATATGTGTGTAGATATGTATGTGTATATGTATATATGTATATGTGTATATGTATATATATGTTTATGTGTGTGTGTGTGTGCATATACATATATATATATATATATATATATATATATATATATGACAGCAACACTCATAACAGTGACAAAACAATTACATTGTCAATCATGTTACGTTATTTTTAAAATGTTTCCTTTTCTTTTCATAACTTTTTAACACACTACTTCTCCGCTGCAGCTTGGTATTTTTAGTATATATATATATATATATATATATATATATATATATATATATATATATATATATATATATATATGGGATATAGATATATATATAGATGGGAGGCAGTTTAAGGGCTTAACGGAATAAAGTACAGAGGCAGGGGTTGATGAATGGTCCCTCTTCCACAGACCACCAGAAGGAAAGACCAGTTAAGACTCCGCCCACTTCTGTTGCCACATCACGCCTACTACGGACCTCATTTCCGCCTGAGATTACACCTTTATATATATATATATATATACATACACACACATACAAAGTATTTAGGTTAAATCTTTCCATTTAGTCATAAAGTCTCTCTATACTGCTGTTGTGATTCTTCCTCCACTATATTAAAAAATGTAACTAGGGAATATTATACAATAGGAAATCTTACATATCAAAAATGAACACTTTATGTTTCAGGGTCTATTCACATATCCAGTTTCACTATTTGAGTCCAATCATTTTAAAGTCAAGCAGCGCAGTTGTACAGATTCCCAGCAGGCAACATGATTAAAGTCTTTCACAGCATATCAAATCTGAAATTAAATTAATCTTGTAGAAATTTGATATTTCTCAGTGTCTCACCCTCTACCTATTAAGTTCAATTTGATGTTCTGTTTTTCCCATTGGTCAGGGGTATAAAATTGAGTCAGTCTGAATAAGCTTATGTCTATATATCAAAAAGATTCATCACAAAATGCTATACACATTTTAGACACAATTTAAGATAAATCACCTTTTTATGGTGAGTTTATTAAATCTGTCAAAAAAATTAAAAAATAACTAAAAACTGCTGCTTTTTTAGAAAAGGTTAATTCATTTGCGGCATCCTCATAAGAAAAAAAACAGGTAATCAACTTAAAAAATAAAATAAATTAATCTAATTAAAAATAATTTGAACTTTATAAAAAGAGCGCCAAAAACATGAGATAATCAGAAAGCAAAAAGTAAGCAAGAGGCAAGAGCATAAACAAATTTCAAGAATCACAAAGCCAACAGTTACACTAAAAGCTCAGGAAAAAAGCTAATCTGAGATGGCACACATACTGCCTAGTTGGCTGAAAAACATACAGCACAGTATGCACAAGTTAATAGCCTCCTCAGTTACACAGCTTTTACTTTTGTGACAGTCAATTCAATGAAAAATTCAAAATGTATCTATATACTGCGTGCTTAAGACAAAACTCAGTTAAATATTGTATGAATTCAATAATGCAATGTCCATGTTTCACTATACACTGCATGTGTTTTATTTTTGAGTGTTTTTATTATAAAACAAGAGAAACAACAGCCAAAAGGTAGTTAGAATAAATGGTTTGGGAGAAGATGGCAAAGAATCCTGATAGACCGACAGGGATTAAATACCTATAAAAAGACAAAAACAGTGAAAACCACAATATTTTACCCAAAAGAATCTAAGTTAGAAAAGGCCTAAGTGCAACAAATGCTTAAAAGAAAAAAGGTTGTGTCTACAATCCAGTGTTTGGATGTTCAGTATAGCATGCCATCATCTTAAATAGGTGGGACTAGTTGTTGCAATAAGATTCATGACCCTCAAGTCACATGACCATCAATGGGCCAAGTGGCCATTAACAACATGGCATTAGCTATGAAAAAAATGTCATAACAAAATACCATTGTCAGAGTATCAATAAAAAGTATAACTCAACACAAACAATATTGAAAAACCAGACGGCTACCCAGAATGCCGTAATTAGGATTCATCATAATATGTCCTTTTAAAAAAGAATTAAGACCTAAACAGTACCTCATTAAAGATGACTACTCACCTATTGCAGCCCACCTCTTTTAAACTTTAACAGGTGCAGGCTGACTACAACTAAACTGCTGCAGTGACACAAACAAACACGGGAGCAATAGGTGAATTCCAGCACAGTACAATAATTAACAATAAATAAATGACTAGCACTATAAAGATAAATGAAGGAACAATACTGAAATCTCACTATGTCATTTTAGGTGTTTGAAAGGCACTGATTTATTGAATGTATATTATATACTATTTCGGTTAATGAAGTAGATGTGCTCCAGGACTTTAGTTCAATAAAAGGAACTTGTTATCAGAGGTAAACATTACATTGGAAGAATAAGGGAACCTCTAATGACAAACCCTGGTGGTGGTGAGGATGTCACTTTGTCATTATTTCTTCTGTGGCCATGCTTCCTCAGCTTCCCAACAGTATTTAAATTATTTCCCTGATTTCCCCTGACTCTCATGCATCTTGTGCGCTGGCTATACCTGCACATCCACACCAATTGAATAAACTCACACTTCTCGCCTGGAGTCAGTGGCAGCATTATCTGACTCACTGTCCCAACTTCATGAGCTGATCCAAGCCAGGATCCTTAATGAAACTTAATTGTGGGCAAGCCACCAGGCCAATGGTTTTCAGAAATAGACAAGCACCTACTAAGTGCCTGGACTTAAGGGCTGACTATATGTGCCTCTTCTTCCACACTCTGCACAGGCCAGGTGCTAACCCTTTTAATTCTGCTACATGACACTTCTTTTCTCCAGAGTATACCCTCTTTAAAATCCAAGTTTTATTCTTTAAACATATTGTTTTACATTGTCTTGGCATACTGAGGAAATTATAATTATTACTTTATAAAAATATCAAAATAAATACAGTATACATTAAATAACTAAACCCATATAATAAGTTAAATTTCAGATATCAGATATCTACGGCAGACAACAACTATTCAATACAGAGAGGCTGCACAATGACTTCCATGGCGCTCTATCAAATAGGTACTTAAAAATCTGTGTATGTGCCATAGCATGTTTTATGCCAGCTTTGTTATACAGGAACTTTGGTCTCAGAGTATTCATTAACCAAAGTATTGCTGTATAGTGTTTTGAACTAGCAGCAGCGTGATTTTTTTTATCAAATTCTAAAACAAAAGCATTCATCTTACCATGCTGGACAGTAGGATATGTCATAGTTTTCTAAAATAAGATTTCATAATTGAATCTAATTTATTACCTGTAAAAGGTGGATGATCTTTCTACACCTGTGCTTATAAAAATTTAAATATGGATTCATTGCGTTTTCTCTTCACTGTTGTTACAGATTACAAACTAGGGGTGCCACCCCAGGGTGATGACTAGATGGGTGACATACATGTTGTTGTTGGTTGACTTATTCACATTTTATGTAATACTGAAAAAAATGTATACATTTGTTATGGCCTATTAATGGAATTATAATTTTGATATACTGTATGCTGTTAATCTGGGAAAGTTCATCACTCTAAAATGTTGAAACAAGAAGTACCTCTGTGGGACATATAGTAGAACTAGTCTAATGTGAAAGGCAAAAGCTAACCAGTGAGTCCTAGAAGCCCCAGTTTTACTTTGACAAAGGGCTGGGCTGCAGTCAAGTCTAACATAGCAGAGACTACAAAGTAACAAAAATGTCAAAAAATGTCAGATTAATTAAATTCAGTTTAAAATAATTCCTGCCAACATGAAATAAATAAAATCACCTCAAGCATACTGCTTGACTTGGATGGGCTCACAAATCATGTCATTTCTCAAAATACATTAGCTCATACAAGTCATTCATTAAATGAGTCAGCATGCAACTGGATGTCAAAAATCAGTCTGTGCAAGTTGGGTGGTGCCGCTTTAGCCTTGGCATGCTCCTGTTGGTATTTTTATGACTTGAATTTACAGTTTTGTAGCTTGAAATAAAGAAATAATATCTGAATGTCACATTTATATATTGTATATTAGTAAACGCTGCATTGTGTACAACGACTTCATCAGTGCCACTGAGGGAAATACATTTACATATATATAATCCTTAACTTAAAGATAAATTTAGAAAACACTTAATATATTAAATCATTAAACATGTGTTATTTTTTTATTCCATAGTTCTTTTGATTATTTTTCACGGAGACTTTCATAAGGAAACAGTTAACTCTGTAAGTTTTTTAGGTGAACGGGCTGTTGCATTAAACACTGTCACACTGGGTTATCGCCTCTCGCTCATTTTTGTTAGCATCACCACATATCTCACCTCCAGCATCACATCTCCCATCTGTGCAGAATTTTCTTTCTTGCCTTTCTTTCCCTCCTTCTTCAGTGTTTCATCCATAAGGCTACAGTTTAAGCCAGGACTCCCCTGTTACAAACAATACCTAAGCTGACTTTTTGGCACTGCATGCTGTACAAGATGTGCAGAGCATAAAGATTTATAGCTGTGACTGCACCTGTTACAGCCACCTGAGATTAAATTCAACCCAATTAGAGGAAATAAAATCAAACTTCCTAGCTATGTGCAGTTACTTCTTCTTAATAGCCAGCCTTATTCTGCTTTAATTTTAGTGTGAAGATTTTCAGTCGAATATGTAGAATATAATGTGCCACAAAAATGTGAATAATGTTTAATATAAAAGACAACTGAAGATCTTCAAAGTGCTGCTTTTATTTACACTGCTTATTAATTAGTTGTATGCATCTATAGTTAGAAATCTTTCCCTACAATCAACCAGACATGAAGAATAGATGCCGACTTTACAGTGACTAGGATGGGATTCAAACCCAGGTCATTTCTTTACACGTATTTCAATCCAGTAAATATTATTCCTGACTCTTCTATTAATGGACCACATACCTTACAGTGTAGATGTAATAACCTTCAGATCATGAATGCTTTTACTCCCTCACTAATGCCCCCTGTATACTGACCCCTGCACTAAGTTACAAAACACAGCTGTAGTTTGCTCTATTCCATGCATATTATGTACCCAATTAAATAAAAGAAAAAAAGAAAACATTAATTTTACAATATTAAATATAGTTTAGGAATGGATTAAATACATATCTTTATGCAAGATGAAGCATTTGCACACATTTCCCTCTTGCAATTTTGAAATATCTTGTTCAGAACATTCAAACCATTGCTCCTTGTCTGTGTGCAGTACAGTGGTGTAGCAGTTAACACTGCGTTCTTACAGCAAGTCTGGTCAGTCTCTGTGTAAAGTTTACACATAGTCCTTGTGTTCTACAGGTACTCTGGTTTCAACCAATATCCATCTAAACACTGTACATGTTATGTTATTTGGCAAATGTACATCTACTCAGTGTGGATATAGTTGTGAATGTTCTTTATTGTAAATGTAGGATCCGAAAATTGTTGGATGAATATTTTCTGTCTCAACAAAGAGTGATGCTTTACTTGTAATCACTTCTTCATATTATAGTATTTCCCAATTTTTCTTATAATAATAGAAGTAAAACACATTACCATTCCGATTGACATAATGGATGGACTGCCAGCCCAATTGGGATAGAAAATCAGTTACCTGAATTGGAGGCCCTCATAACTGATGGTGAACATTGGTTGATGAGTGTTTATTTTCCCCACTTAGGATATTATGGAAAAACAGAGGTTGACTGTTTTCTGGGGCCATGTGTTCATGCAATACCATAGGTGGCAGTATCCCTCTGATGTAGCTCCCATTTGGACAACAGCAGGGGTGTATGGGAGATGTAGTAGCCATAAGAGGGTGCTGCTGGGAGAAGGCTCACATGTCAGATGGAGGTTCTGTTTGACCTGGAAGTGCTATCTCACTACAATGCAGGTACACCAGAATTACTCTTGTATCCAGGTTAAAAGGAGCCCTCCACTTCTCCCAGGTGAACTTGAATCAGGAGAGGAGAAAGACAACACTCCTCTCGTGGGAAGAGTGGAAGACAAAGAAAAGGAAGAAAAATGAAAGAAAAGAAAGTGTTGTACTTGCCAGTTGTGGAAGAAACCCATTAGACGGAATTTTGAGAAATAAAAGCAGTTTATATGAACTCGGGAATTGTGCTTGGCCTGATTGTGTCTGAGGTTTGGGGCTTGGTGATGCCCCCAAATGGGCCACACCATTGTAATTACAATATCTGTATTTCAGCTTTTCGTAACATCAAATTTTCTCTGTGCAAATGTAATAAAGATTTGTAATCTCTCTTTTGTAAGTCTTGTCTGTATTTGTGGTGGCTATTGTTGTTTTTATAATACTTCTTAATCTTCTGGAAAAAGCTAAACTGGGTACAAGAAAACATCACTGGAGAGGCTGACAGTCCATCACAGAGTTGCAGTGTATATATATCTGAATAATCTGATATTTTTGTTTTAAGTTACAGTACATCAAATCATTTGGACTATCAAGGCTAATGTTCCACCCAGACTTGGTGTTCTGAAGCGTTAAGTACAATCACACATATAAGGGTCACGGTAAGCCTGCAATACTTTTTGTCTGTGTTATTTCTCCTTCTTCTCCTATCTTGAGTGATTTTAAAAAGAAGGTTGCTCCCCTGGGGCCTCAAAGTGAAGTTATCTGAGCCTAATTAGCTCTGATTGTCAGCTTGCCTCGGAAACTTCAAAATGATCAGTTATCAATTAGAGTAATTTATAAATGAAATATGTTGCCACTAGGGCAGCACAATTCTCTGATAATAAATTAAATTCCTATATCAAATTATAACTGCTTAAATATGCACCAACACAGACAGTGCCATAAATGATCTTGTATGGAAATTATTAAAATATCACATTAATTTTTCAAAAAGATATAATCTCAGGGTTAAAAATATAGTGAAACAGCACGGCATTACACTCCATAATTCACACAAATCAGATATAAACTTCAACCCTTGTAGATGGTAACACATTTGACAGGGAATGTGTCACACTGAGAGTCAGCCAGAAGCATAAAGAAAGGTCATCAGCTGTCAGTGGGTTTAAACTGTCAGTGAAGGTTTTTGAACTCACAAGGAAAAGCAACACACCAGCGCTCAGAGGAGTGAAAACGACACATGACAAAGTTCAAGGTAGGACTGGATTTGGTGATTCTTACAGCCATTGAAGTCATGGTAATGAACAGTGATAGAGGTCAGTACCCAGGATCACCAAACATATGTCAGGACTGGAGCAGTAGACAAGTGTCTCAGGAAAAGGCAGACTAGGGGTGGTTTAAGATGTAGGAACAGAGTTAAAAGTTCAAAATTACCAAAAAGATTTCACCAAAACTAGACACAAAGACAAAAAAGAAACAAAAGGAACTACAAGACTCAATACCTAAGTGATAGTGATGAGCTGGCGCCTTGTCCGGAGATTGTTCCTGCCTCCCGCAAGATGCTTGCTGCGCCGTGCGTAACCTTCGATGAAATAATTTATTGTAGCAGTATTGTCTCTTTCAAACGTACTAACCTCCAATTCCTGTCCTTCCTTTTCTTTCTCCAAGTAACCAATCGCCACACAATCAGCTCTGTAATAGATGACAAGGCATCTGTAGGCTTAGAACGCCGATTCTTCAAATGTTTAATCATTCTATCCATCTAAGAATACAGCTTGAGGCAGAAACAATCCCTGAATGCAACACCGTGTCCTCATGTTTAATTATTAGCAATATAGATTATTTAAATAATCTTAACATTTTATCTGTATAATATAATAAACATATTTTGCTGCATTTCATCTTAAAAATGATATCATCATCATATGTATAGTAAATATTAGCTTTATAAAGTGTCTCAGGTTGTGCAATATTATAACTGTATCGCAAGTTTACAGTGAGATAATTGTACTTATAAGTACAAACAGTTCTACGAGGAGCATTTGATGGACTGATTGAGTGCATTTATAGCTCTTGGGATGAAACTGTTTCTGAACCACGATGTCCCTACAGTAAAGGCTCTGAAGCATTTGTCGTATGAGAGCAGTTCAAATAGACAGCATGGCTGAGGCAGCGTGTGCTTGATGTTGTATGCCGATAATTCTCTTTCTGATCAGTTGCTGTAGAGCTGTGATTTCACACTCAGATACAGTGGGATAAATACTTGAGAGTAACAACGCTAAAGCAGCTATGGTATTTGGAATAATCTGGCCATTCCATGGACCATTGTTAAAGGTTAATTACAATCATGCCTTAAACTAATAAAAAATATGCGGTTAATTTCAATGTATTTGATAAAGCCATGTCAGGGATGTGTATCTAAAAAAGAAAGGGAAACCACATTGGAACAAAAGCACTGCTTTGACGCTGGGTGCTGCCAGTTTGCAATACCAAGTGGAGAACTTGTGTACACAATGGTTTGAGCTAGTGTGAAAATGTGCGTGGCTTTACTCCAAGTTTAGTTTTATACATCGCGATGTGAGCATGGAAATGGTGTACAGAATATTTTTGTGCTTACGCAACGTTTATACATGAGGCCACAGGAGAATTATATAAGTAATCACTTTGAGGCATGCTATAAAAAAATGAGGAAAAAATACAGGCTTGAAGACATTAAGCAAACATTCATGATTCGTATTGAAATAGTTGAACAATTGGCATCTACCACTGAAGAAAAAGCAATGGCTGCAAAATATGAAAGTAAAATGCTTCTAGACAGGCTAGCTGCACTGGAAGATGGATACAGAAGGAATAATATCAGAATCGAAGGTCTCCTGTGAAAGTCCAAACCCAATGAAATTCATAGTGGAATTATTCTTTAAAATAATTGGAGAGGACTTTAAATCAGACACTGAGTTATCAGCGGCTTACTGCATACGTGGATCAAATGCCTCAAAACCTAGAAGCCTTATTACATGTTTCCACAAATTACAATCTAAATTAAATTTAATGTCACTGCTCAGATTGAAACAAGAGATTATATTTGAAAATAACCACATTCATATTTTCCCTGATTTCTCACCTTCAACAGCTGATAAATGTGCCGCATTTTATAGAATTAAACAGTGCATACAGAAAGCCGAAATCAGATACAGACTCTTGTATCCTGCTAAGCTGAGCATAGCTATTCAAAGCAACCTGCATTTTCAGTTCTCTGGATGAAGCAGGAAAAAAGCTAAGAAAATTGATCCCAGCACTTTTTGAAAATCCTGGCAAGGAAAAGAAAACTTTAACTGAAATTTGGTTCATTCGCACTTAGGCTTTTGCCATAATTATACATTCTGTTTCCTTCTCGGCTACTACTATACTATAATTAAATTTTTTTTTCTGTTTAACATCATACCCTTGGTTTATTGTATCAGGATTGTACTACCATACGTTAACTGCTTCTCCATGAGTACTGTTTAACATCATTCCTGGGTTTATTCTTTTGTAACTGTTTAAGATTTTAATCTAGGTTTATAATATTTGGACTGTATTGCCTATAGACATCTCTACTTTAATCCTTCTACGCTGTTGCTGGGGGCTTGTTTTGTTTTGGACATGCTCTGTCCCTAGGTATGTCAAAGGACTGAGATTATGTGAAGTGTGGTCTAGTCCCATGTGGTGAGGCAAAATGAGGGGGCCTGGGGGGCATGGGGGAGATATCTTTTTTACCCTCACAATTTTAAATGCCAACACAACAATAGGCTTCATAACAATAACTTCTGGCGAAATTGGAAATTAAGGATAAAGTTACCTTATGTAATAATGTATTACCTTAATTTAAGGCTACAAAATGACAACAAAAGTTCAGAAGCAATGTATCTATGACCAGACAGTGAACTTTCTGAGCTGAAATCTCAAAGGTCTTAATCATGAATTAAAGAGAGAAAAAGTATTCTCTCACCTAAGAGGTCTAAATGCCAAGATAATATTTTTAAAGAAGACTAACTTATTAGTTAAGGATCAGTTTCGATTGCAAAGAATTAGACTGGCCAAATATTCTACTCCAGCTATACAAAGAAAATCAGGGGAGTGGGAATCGTAATTAATAGAACAATTGAATTTGTAGTATTAGATGTAGTATCTGATTCGGAAGTCTGTCACCACTGCTATTTGTAATCGCCATTGAGCTACTGGCTGTTCACTTTCAAAATACATCTGAGATAAAGGGGATTATCAGAGAAGAACTTCAACAGAAAATATCACTATATGAGAATAATATGGTACTATATATATATATATATTGTCACAAGAACGAGACATGGACAGATAAAGAGTTGGGGCAGCCACCTGTATAATATAGTATCCTGGCTGCAAAAGGTCGTTTTCTCAAAATAATCAGCACTGAAGTGCATTCAACGGAGTCCAGTACAAGACTGAGGAAACAAAGGAAAAGGGGCAGGTTTTAAAGGGGGAGACAGGAAGTGAGGTCGTATGGATCTGGCACGTGGTCTTCCACCATTGGCTCGTAGCCGGAGGTGACATCAGAGGGACTGGAGTTGGTGTGGCCGACTTCCATTGGCTCAGTCCCGGAAGTGATGTCAGGAGATCCAGGTGAAATCCCCCGGGGATGGTCTACAGGCAAGGGAGAAAAAGAGTCAGTGCACTCTGCCACACCCGGCATGCCTCGAACTGCCTTCACTCAAGCCCTTTAGCTGCCTCCCATGCGCGTGTGTGACAATATATATATATATATATATATATATCAAATCCAGAAAATACTATGCCTGCAGTCCTAAGAACACTAGCAGAATTTCAAAAGATATCTGGATTGAAAATTAATTTGAACAAAAGTGTGCTTTTTTCAGTGAACTCCCCAGCACACAACATTAGATGGGACATCTTCCCTTTTATCATCGCAGATCAATTTAAATACCTAGGGGTAAAGATTACAAGTAAATATAAAGCTCTTTTTCAACAAATCTTTGCTGTCTGCATGGAAATACCTAAACAAGACATGCACAGATGGTCTACCTTCTATCTCACTTTAGCAGGGAGAATTAATCCCTGTCAAGATGAACATCCTTCCTAAGCTTCTTTTTCTCTTTCAAAGCATCCCCATATACATTTGCAAATCATTTTTTAAGAAATTAGATTCAATCATAACCTTATTTATTTGGAATTCAAAACATCCACGCATCCAAAGGGTAACCCTACAACAATCTAAAACAGAAGGTGGCATAACTCTACCTAACTTTCAGTTTTATAACTGGGTGGTAAATACACAAGCTATAGAGACCTGGATATTGACACAAATAGATGAACTGAACACATACAAGCTTGGTCCGCAACAGAAATAAAATCCTGCAATACTTCTTTATATTCCTTGTTTAATAACACAGTAAATACAAGTTTTCATCAATATACTAACAACCCAATTGTCCGTCATTCACTCAGAATATAGAACCAATGTAGGAAGCACTTCAAGACAGAGAAGCTTTTATCTGTGGCACCTCTACATGATAACCACCTATTTCAACCCTCTCACCCTTACACATTTTTTAATGTTTGAAAAACATAAGGAATTAAATTATTTAGAGATTTGTACTTAGATAATGTCTTTGCATCCGAAAAACAATTAAACTCCAAATTTAGCTTCCCATCAGCACGATTTTCCCACTATTTCCAAATTAGGAACTTTGCTAAATGGAATCTGCCCAACTTTCTCCCACCTCCCACCTATTTCTATTCCGGAAAAAATATTGTTCAGTCTTGCAGACTCAGAATGCATTTCTATAATACATAAAAACATTTTAAAGTCCCTTTCTTTCAAAGATCCCAGAGTACAGTGGGAAAAGGATCTCTTACTCAACATTTCAAAAAAGGAGTGTAAGGCAGCCATGCACAGAATTCACTTTAACTCCATATGTGCAATGCATGCAATCATTCAACCTAAAATGTTTTATCGAGCACATCTATCTCTATTCAAAATGTTTTCAGGGCAAGTTCCAACCTGCGAATGCTGCAATTGAGCTCCAGCCTCATTGGGTTACATGTTTTGGGTGTGCACTAAATTAACATCATTCTGGACCAAAATCTTTAAATGCCTTCCAGACAGCCTTGATGTCACAATCCCTCCTTATCCATTAACAGCTGTGTTTGGTGTACTCCCAGATGGGCTTAAAGTGGAGAAGGACAAACAAACTGTAATTGCCTTTACTACACTACTAGCATGTAGACTCAACTGGAAGAATCCTAGCCTACCTGTTTTTAGTCAGTGGATAACTAATGTTATATACTATTTGAAATTGGAAAAAAAATCTAATTCTCACTTAGAAGATACTGTTCAAAACTTTTTTAAAACATGGCAAGATCTAATCAATAACATTTTAGAATAAGCTTTTATATCAGATAAAATTATTCTCTTCTCTCTTTTCTACTCTTCAAAGCTTTACTCTGGCTGTTTGACTTGTTTATATGGAATGTTACTTGCTTTTAATAAATCCAGTAAAAAATAAATAAATAACCAATAAGAAAATGAAATAGATAATGACACACAATTCAATAAATCTAACCCCTATGCAATGTTCCTGAATAGAAATATACTCTTGATTGGTTTATTCATTTTCTACAGTTTTTGAAAGTAATGGAGGATACCTAAACATTTACTTTCCTAACCCAACATACTACATAGGTATATTCAGCAGAAAAATGGAAATTGAGGTTGGAAAATACAAAAAAATGGAGAATGATATTTTTAATTAATGGTAAGGGAGAGTGCTACATTTTTACACATTCCTTCTTCTGTTTTCAATGCTGCAGACCACCATTCTTGTGCACTTAGAGAAGTGTTAGTCAGTAAATAAATAAATCCATGATTATATGCAAGTCATAGTTAACAAATTATCTTTTGAACGCTCAGGTTTTATTTCATTTTTTAATTCATTATATTGGTTAACACACCTGTTTCAAATTAACAGTTCTTAGTAATACCTGTTAACAGCTTGGTGGAAATCCAATAATAGACTTGAAACCTGGTAACATTGATAGTCATGTATTGAGACATACAGGAGATACAACTAGCAAGAGGGAAGTGCAAAGTGCAATAGTACTTTGATTTTCACAATCCAAACAATACAATAAATAATCCATCCATAAAAATAAAAATTAAAAGCACAGTTTAAAACCAAGCAGTTATTGGGTTCTTGTCAGCTCCTGTCAGCCTAAAGGCATCTTTTTCTTCTCAGATCACCACATCGGGTCTTGCAGCTGGAAGAAACCCTGGCAGCTTCAGTCTCTTCCTCCAGCTCTCATACTGCCTGCCTCCATCTGCATCTGCTGTGAACCTCTGAGCTTAACCTCTGCATTCCACACTTCCTCCTTGGCATCTATAGGATCCCAAGGAGGCTACTTGATTGCTCCTCACTCCTCCATTGTGTTAAAGTGGGAATAACCCATCCCTGGAATACTGGCCACTTACTCCTCTGTGGGTTCACCATCCACCTGCCTTTTCACTACTGCACTGACTTCCTTGTTTTCTTTAGTTACCAATCTGATCCTTCCCCAATATCCTGCTCATACTCCTTTTAAGCTGATAGGGATGCGGGTGTGCTAATCATGGACACCAGAATGCTAATATGGCAACTGACTGCTGCGTTCATCTGCAAGGAGCTGTTTTGGCATGATCCCACTTGGTCCTACATCCCTTAACCCTGAGAACAAACAAAATAATTGTGTATCGCCACAATCTAACGTGCTTCACCACAGCACGTAAGGTACATCATGTACTTGCACCTGCAGCTCTTTATCTGTTCCTGTTGTAGTATCTGGGCCCTATTACTTGATTGTTATAAGTTTTACATTATTGCCACTTTTCCTACCGCATAATGTATATTAACAGAACAGTCATTAAATTCCACATGTAGTACGTGTGCATACAAAGCCCCACCAATACAGACCGCATATGAAATTGTTGTGCTGTACACAGTCCTTTCATACTAGAGCAGTTATTAAACCTCTGATAGGGAATTCTAATTAATTAAAAGTTGAAAAAGGACCTGAATCTTCACTGAATCCCCACATGGTTTCAGTTTAAAATATTGATCTTTACTTACAATGCCTTGCATTTGTTCATCACCAACATATCCATTACTAATATACATCCCCAGCAGAACACTTTATTCATGTCGCAATTGTGACTATAGACATTTCTTTACTTGTAATATTAGCAAAGTCTTGTACCAGAAGTCTAACATGTCTTTTTCATTCTCAGAGAAAATGCCACTAGTAGTTTTATGCTCCACTTCTGTTCTGCCCAGTTATTTTACTCTAAAAGTTCTACCCTTCCAAACTCAAGGTCATCTATTAAAATGAGGCATACTTGGGCTAGATCTCACAAATGAGAAAGGAAGTTCAAGAGACAAATCACTGAGGTTACCCCATGTTTTGTTTTGTATTATATATTAATTAGACGTCAAACAAAAGGGAGAAGATTGGTACCATAGTTCTTTATGGTTTATTATTTGGTCTTTTCCATGCTTTCCTTAAAGTAAAAAAAGACACATTTGTATTAAGAAACTTTCAATTATAAACATTTGTTTCTACCATGTTTTGTTAATTTTCTCTACATTACTGTAGCAATAATGGTAACTGCATAGCATTTTTATTTGGCGAAGTTTGTGTAATTAAAAAAAATTCAATACAACAGTAATAATCATCCTGCAACAGTTCACAGACAGCAAAACACAAGAAAAACAATTAGATATATTCATTGGACGGGTGCAAATTATTACTGTGATTCTTAGTAATCTCTTCATGAACTTGACATGTCTCCAGATCTCCAGATTTCCATGAGATGCGAGTGTAAGAAAGTGAATTGACATATCTCTTTTGTTTCTTTCAGCCCTGATCCCCTCCTCCTCCTTACATATTGTTCTCTCTTCCTTCACACTTGTTAATTACAGACTAAACATGGCACATTGAACCTGCTGCTGATCGATTTAAGGAGACAGGGCAAGCATCTCCAGCTGCTCGCTTGGCCTGTGCCTGCAGGAGATTCCTATTTCCCTATAGAGAGTGAGCTGTAGGGTAGCCCCCATGACTTTTCAAATCTCACCACTTACTCTGCACTGACAGGCACAACACATGGTTGCATGATTTACAATGTACAATGTGTGCAGAGCTCATCAAAATGTAGTCGGCAGATTGATGTCTATGAAATACAATATAGTCATATCTAATTAGAATATCTGGTTTGCATCTAGAGATGTAGAAAATAAAACTGTTGTCTATGTGCTACCCTTGTCAGATTCGCTAATGGTTAAATTAAATAGCAATGTTCAAAGGAAAAACAATAACAGGTCTTTTGCGTCTTTCCTATCACTAATGAATTAAAAAATGAAAGATTACTAACTTGTAATCCTTAGACTGTAATTTAGCTTATTTAGATTAAATATAACTAAAAAAAGTCATGATACTCTTTGCATTATCTTCACTGATCATTTTATTTTATAAAAGGCCATAATAAATATCGTCTTGCTACCACGACTACACTGAATAGTGGCTAGTCTATTCTTTCGACTATTGGAAGAGTGAACACTAAGTTTCAATTATTAAACTGATAGCAGATTCCATTTAATTGTGCAATTTAATATACAGTCAGCCCTCAAAAATTTCCTGGAGGGCAAACCAAACAAATTTTTGGATTAACAGTGATAATAGTGATAATCAAAGTAGTAATAAAATGGTAACCAATCAACAGCAACATGTAAAGTAGAATATCAATAGTGTGGTCTACTTGTTAAATACCAGGGTCAGGGGTTGCAATTGTAATGAATGAGTAGTTCTTCTTAAGTTCATTTTAAAATGCATTTTAAATGTATTCCTTTCTTCGTTCTAAGTTTGTTTGTTTTTTAAAAGCATTTTGGAGAATAAGAGTGGCAAAGTGTTGTGATTTATACATTTTTTTATGTTACTTGAACTTTTGATCTTAGTAATGTAGCTTTGCAACCACAGAAAGAGGAAGTGTTAGTAGAGGACAAAAAGGCAGTTTTACAGTGAGGGCATTTTTCTATGATGAGAAAAGCATAAATATTCTCTTTGCAAACAATTATAAAAGGTCAAAAGTTTAAACAGAAAAATATTTTAAGAAAGATCAAGTTCTAATGGTTACTTCTCTGGACTTTCCACGTGTATTAAAGTAAAGCTAACTAAATAGATTAAAAACGCAAGCATGAAGGGGCCTTAGCTGCCTTGAAAGCTTGTATTTATAATCTATTTAGATAGCCAATAAAAGGTGTAATTTCACCCTACTTTCTCCTGTAGCTTCTAAAATAGCTAGGTTGTATAATTGGTGTTTTGACACACCTTTTTACTGTTACTTGCTTTTGCTTTTTAGCACATTAAGAATATTTAATCATTTCAAAGAGTATAATGAATGAAAAGTTTATTTCCTGCTCCCCTTCCTTGCCTTGTTGCTTTATCATGCTGTCTGGTGTATAGAGAAAAGAAGGAACGTTCTCGAGTAGGAGAAGTGAACCATAATAGCAGTAGTTCTTGATGAATTCAGTCCGTAGTCCAAGCAGCAAGTGTACTGCGTCTGTGGGTCTTATCATCTACCAGGTCAGGTGAGTGCAAGGATAAGACAGCCTGAGTTGGGGTGAAGAATATACATCTATGTAACAAAGAATCTGGGTGTGTGGATAAATGGGTCTTTGCTTTAGGATATGGTCACCCCAAATCACTTCCATGATACCACACCCTCCATTGTCATCTGGTTATATCACAGTTCATATGTTAAAGGGATTTTACATTGGCATGTTTTTTATATCATTTTCCTCAATAAATAAATGACCAAGTATAATATTTTTGTCTCATTTGTTTAACTGGTTTCTCTTTATCTACTTTTAGGACTTGAGTAAAAATCTGATGATGTTTTAGGTCATATTCACGCAAAAATATAGAAAATTCTAAAGGGTTCACAAACTTTCAAGCACAACTGTAGATAGATAGATAGATAGATAGATAGATAGATAGATAGATAGATAGATAGATAGATAGATAGATAGATAGATAGATAGATAGATAGATAAATAAAACTAAATATAAACACACCCTTTGACCTGTCTTTCAGAAAACACACACTGAAATAACTATAAAGCAAAAAAATGTAAAATGAAAGAAGAGTTCTGACTTTGCTGTCACAGTGAGGCATTATGCACACGTATTGCTAGTGGTGTAAAGGAGTATTTCTTGACACGTTTCTGCTGAATAATTCATTGTCTGAAAGTCCTCAGTGTTAATGTGTCACAGAGAGGATGTGCAGCGTTGTTCATAAAGTTTTGCTTTAATTCTCTCCTTTGCTACTACCTCCAGGAGGTCTAGACTGCATCCTATAATGAGGTTGCCCTTTTAATTTAAGCTTGTTGTCTCAGTGATTTTGAAGTGATTTTACCAGTCCGGCACACCAAAGCATGCAAAACTGGACTGGCCATCAGAGAGTTATAGAAGATGTCACTTCCCACATTAAAAGAACACAGTCTCTTAAGGAAAAAGAGTTCCTTAGTGTTCCAAGACCAGTCCAACCTACCATTAATGTGGACCCCCAAGTACTTGTAGAAGTGGACCACCTCTACATCCACTTCTTGAATAGTGACTGGGCACAGAGGCTCTTTGGTGCAGCAAAAGTCAATAACCAGTTCCTTGGTTTTGCTGATGTTAAAATCCAGACAATTCTTTTTGCACACAGAAACAAACTTCTTCATCTGACTCCTATACTCTGTCTCATTATCCTTTATCAGTGCATCTCATAAGTGCAGAGTCATCAGATAATTTCTGCAAGTGACATGATATGGTATTATACATGTAGTTGCAGGTGTACAGAGTGAAAAGAAAAGTAGATCGTACTGCTATTCCTTGTGGTTCTCCAGTTTTGCTCACATCCATATCAGAAACATAACTCTTGAGTCTCACACACTGTGTTCTGCCCAACATATAGTCCTTAATCCAGGACACTATAGGCTCATCCACCTGCATATCTCTGAGTTTACCCCTTAACCAGGATGGCTGGAGGGTATTGAATGTACTGGAGAAGTAAAAAAATATAATTTTCACAGTGCTGCCAGCTTTGTACAGGTCAGAATAAGCCTTGTGGAGGAGAGAGATAATTGCACGCTTCACTCCAATCTTTGTTCGATAGGCAACCTGCAGTGGGTCCAGGTGGTCTACCACAAGAGAACTCATATAGTCCAGGACCAGTCTCTCTAAGGTCTTCATGATGTGCGGCATAAGTGACACTGGTCTGTAGTTATTAGGTGAACAGGCACCTACCTTCTTTGCAGCTGGAACAATGCAGGGTGTTTTGTGCAGCAGTGGTGCTTTCTGATGCCATAGGGGCAGACAGGCGACAGAGGACAGAACAACGTTGGTCAGCACAGGCATTAAGAACTTGAGGACTGACTCTATCAGGTCCTGCAGCTTTTTCTGTGTATAGCTTCCTCAGTTGTGTCTTTACTTGGTCTTCAGTTATGGACAACCCACACTGATAGTAAGAGGGGGAGTTGTCATTGGTCATTCCAGTTGACGTGACAGAAATTGTTGATGTATATATGCACTGTATGTATGTGTTTTATATTATCATATTATAGTTGTAAATATAGCAGGTGCTCAGGGCCTTTTCTCAGCAATATACAGTAATCATTTGAAATTAAATGAATTGTTTAAATTAAATCCAACATTTAAATTTGAACAGGGCAGCCACACACATTCATACATTTGAACTAAGATATCAACAGAACTCTTCTCATTTGACTGCATTCAAGAATCACAGAGCATAACTCCAAAATACAAAATAAAAACAAAAAAAAACTATTCGGTTCAATATAATTCAATTAATGTTTGAATAACCCCCCCTCACTAAGTCCAGACTATATTTATATACACCAGTGGCGGCTGGTAGCTTTTGAAACAGGGGAAGCTCATATTAGGCTTTCATTATAAAATTCATTATGTTATTTGTACATAAATTCTGCCCTCCATTCCTTTTGCAGAAAATGGTCTGTGACCCTGTCGTACCAATTGGCCGTCTTTTCCAGGGACTTAACCAGTTTCCTCTCAATGGCCAGGAGAGCAAGGTCGCTCAAACGATCTTGGCCCATCGTGTTGTGGGTGTATGACTTGACCCGTTTTAAACAGGAGAAGCTCCTCTCTACACCTGCTGATGTTACGCCAATGGTTGCCACTAACGACAACAGCTTGTATAGCTGAGCCATTGCACTATCCAACTCCATGTCTTTAAAAAACACCAAGAAATCACACAGCTTACCCCTGCTGCCCTGTAAGTCATGATCTGAATATAGTACTTGAAGTTCAGATCACAGTCTCCCTGAGTCAAAGAAATGGCCATAACTTTTCAGCACACTTTCAAATGCCTCCTCTGGAAACACTTGTCTCATTTCATCAAATTTCCCTGGATTGACTAATTCTAAGAAGCTCATGCTTTCCAAATTTGAAAAATGCTGAGAAATCTGCTCCATGAGATTGTCTAGGATGGCCATGTACAAATTTCTGTAGTGGTCCTGGGGATCCTGTAATTGTGACAGACGGTGCTTTCTAATAGGTTCATCTTGAGGGTCTGATGTGAGATTCGCTGCTTTTGCATAAACTGCTTGATAAGCCTCCTCTGACCTCTTCTCCTTGACAAAAGCAAGGAGAGACGCAATTCTTTTTTTGCAGTAAAGAACATCCATAGCCCTTTGCTGGACAATATCAAAGACAACATCTGTCTCAGAGAATATTTGTTCATATGTGTACAACATGAACACAAACTCAAAATCCTCCAGTTTCATTATGAAGCCTTTGGCAGCATCTAATGTGTCATCATCCATGCTCTCATCCTGGGTAATCTTGTCAAAAGTCTGCAGGAGGCCATCATAATTGTTTGCCACAGTGCTTACTATCTGTGATGTGACATTCCATCGAGTAGGAGCATTTCTGGGTAATATTGAAGACCCTGCAGACTCAAGAAAAGACATCCTTTTTGTTGACTTTGAAAAAAATGTGGTGAACCCAGAGAGAGATGCAAAAAATATTCTTGACTCAGGCAAGCATTTAGCACCCTGGGACAACACCAGGCTCAGTCTGTGTGCATAGCAATGCACAAACACTGCACTAGGGGCTATTACTTTAACTTTGGCCTGTAGGCCATTGAGAGATGAAGCAAAGACAGCAGCCCCATCGTAGGTTTGTGCCACAAGTTTTTCTCTAAATCTGTAGCCCTGCATGTTCTCGTTTAAAACTTCAAACACAGAGCATCTCGACCCCCTGACACATGCAAAAATCCAATGAAGCACTTTTGAATTTTACCTGCACTATCCACATATCTAACAATGACAGACAGTTGGGCATGGCAAGATATGTCAGTTGCTTCATCCACCTGCCATGCAAAAAAGGAGCAGTCTGAATTTCACCTTTTATATGATCAGAAACAGTGGCTGCGAGAGCAGAGATCAAGTCATTTTGGATTGAGTGGGACATACCAGAAAACACAGCTCATAACTGAAATTGTGTGGCCAAGACAGAGTCATATTTAGCTAAATTTTCTGTAAATTCCCTGTAATTCCCCTTATTTGCTGATTCACTATTCTCATCATGCCCCCTGAATGCCAGCTCCTGACGGCCAAGCAAGTCACATCAATTAGACGGTTTAGGAAGGCCGTTTTTTTTACTGTTTCGTTATGTTTTGCCACCTGAATGCGAAGACCTTCATTGATTGCATGTTCAACCCTGACCCTGCCCAGACAACTTAACCTTGCACATGAACTCACATGTTCTTTGCACTTTTCATGCCTTTTGTATGCCCTGTCAAAGTTATCCAGATCCCCAAAACCCACGTTTGACCAAACACATCCCATTCCCTGAGGTTTCGTCAAGAGACATGGCCAACAGTACATTTTCTTTGTCACAGCACTTCCAGTCAGCCAGTTCACCTTGTCATACCAGGAGAGCTGAAAAGACCCGTTATTTTTTCCTGATTTTTGCACCAGATCAATCTTGGGCGTTGGTCTGCCCTGCCGTTTAATTCTGAGTCTCTCCTCTTAAGGAAGACTACTAAATGGTTTTGCCAAAAGCAGGTCAACAATATTAGCACCGTCTGCCATTATGCACAGCTTGCTAGCTGGCTAATTTCCCCTTCCACGAGCTACTTTAATTATATGAATGAACTAACTTTACAATGCTGAAACAAGGAGCAAAGTCAAGAACCCTATAATATGTTTTTTTAATTATTTAAAGAATGATTTGTACAAACAAAAATGGTTTATATCACCAACAAACAATACAAAGTGCAGCAGTTTGTCATACGACTTCACCTGCAAATCCGCATGGGACTGAACTCAAATCTCTGTAGTGCTGCTGTATACTTAAGACATGCTGTCAATCAAAAAAGGGGGTCCGCCCTTTAAAAGCTCCTCCAATCATCATGCAGCAGCCCAGCGTCCTGGCCCACCCACTACTCCATTTACTCCCAGAGAAGCTGAGCTTCCCTGGAAGTGACAATTTTGGTGCATTAACCAATTACCGTCCAGCTTTTCTGCAGTGAAAAAAACTCCTCTGTGCTTGCCCATAGAGCTCCAGTGAAGCTGGGCTTCAGGAGGGTTTAACGCGCTGTGTTGCACGGAAATGTATGAGAAGAAAATCGCGTCAAACAATCTACAATAAATACCTGAATCTGAACGAGCTAGTCATGAAGTTGAACGCGTTCTAGCGCACTTTTATTAAAACCAATATAAATACGACAGTGCATATATGAGCATTTATTTTCTGATATAGTAGAGGAAGTGGAGCTTCCCTTGTAGTCTTAGAGCAGTCGCCACTGATATACACGCATACATGAACACAAATAAATACAAGAGTTTCAGAGTGAATAACATGAGATATGAAAATAGAGGAGAGGAAAACAAAATCTCCAGTCAACAGAATTCATGCTGGAAAAAACACAAAAAAACCTCTGGGGAATCCACAATATATTAAACCTCTGTTATCAACTAACTTACTCTACTATACGGTATATTCATCTTCTTTGTTAATTCACATTATCAGTGCTGGCTTGCTTTCTGCACCCTTATTTTTCTCTTTTGTGGATACAGACTGAATCCAGGGGTTCATTCTGTTACAATTTTAGATCCCATTAAGTTAACTTCTAAATGTTAAATTAGGCTTACATTGATCATAACTTTGCCGATTGTGATTTTAGACTATTTCCCTCAGTGATACACAAGGACTTGGATTGTTGTTAGGACTTCTGGCAGTTTACTAAATGTAGTAAAAGTGATAAGAAGGTGAACCCTAAGAACTCACTTTGTACCAGACTATACATTCATGTTTTATGCATTGAATCATACCACTTAATGCTGCAGATACACTTATACAGAAGATAAAATAAATATTTACATATGATGGTCAAATTAAAAACTTATTTTAGACACCATCTTACAACATTCAAGGTGTTTTACAAGCATTTAACTATGGTAGAAATGCGCAGATACTTTTTTTACAATTGGAATGCAAGTAGGTTAAGTGACCTGCTTGAGGAATTGCTAGGGGTCTGTTTAAGCATTTAATCTGAATAGTAGGTGAAAGTAAATTACAGGTTGTCTAAAATAAAGAAAAGGCAAATATTAAAATATCCCATTTTGTCTTTAAAGCTCAGACCTATTATTCTGTTAATTCTAATGATTCATTAACTTTACATTTAATTACAGTCACTGTCTAGAAATGAGTATTAAAATATATATTTCCTAAACCATATTCTTATAAAAAGAGTCTATGGCAGAAAAAGTAAAGAAATGCTGACATATTTATTTATCATTACAATCAACTTTTTTACTGTTCAAAAACAGGATCAACCCTGTAATTTAAATGTCTGTTTCTTTCTTTTTGATAATTATTACAGAGCAGCATTTTAAAATAGGGGTTATAATTGCCTGTAATAATGATCCATGGTGTAGAGCAGGTCTTAAATAAATAATTGTGACCTGGAACATCATAAATGGTGGCAGTGGTGGGATGAGCCGTGGTGTTGAGGAACAAAGAACAGAAGTAGAAACAGCAAGTGGGTTAGGTAACATACTGTTTTAAAGGAACCCAAAGCCTGAGGGGAACATTTTTTTTTTAATTTTGAACTGTTTATTGGACTATTTATTCATTATGGGTTTTATTGTCATTTTAAAGTTTTTGACCTTGCAGTATTCTCTTTTCGAAGGGAGTGTTTTGTTGCATCGAGGGGTTTTGTTTAAGAGTTTTTTATTTTTATTTATTTTATATGGATTGGGAGGATCGTGGAGCATTCCTGTGCAACTGGTGGTCTTGTGGGAAGAGCAGTGTGATAAGTGGTCTGTGGCGTACAGCAGATTTTAAATAATTAATCGCGACATAGACCATCTACAAAGACTTAAGTTCAGTTTCTTGCCTGGTCACTCTTAATGTGTGGTTTAAGTGTTTGACCTGTGTTCTTTCTCTGGGTACTCGGTTTCCTCCCGTATCTCAAAGAAGTGTCTCAACTAGAACTACAACTTTCCACAATAGAAAACTGGAGGTTAAGAAAATTGCTTTGTAGACAGACAGACAGACAGACAGACAGACAGACAGACAGACAGACAGACAGACAGACAGACAGATAGATAGATAGATAGATAGATAGATAGATAGATAGATAGATAGATAGATAGATAGATAGATAGATGACTGCTATAAAATAAAGTCTGAAGGCATGATGATTTAAGAACTCATTAGTTAAAAACATTTTTTATTTCACACGATTTATCTCAGAATCTTTTTAGTAAACCGTGCACCAAATCCTCTTCTGTTTCCAACCATAGCCCTGAAGGTACTACATTAATATCAGGTCACATTCTCTCGCGATACTCTCAGCTCGTAGTGGATCTGTAGCTTTAATTTAACTAACTGTGCTAATTAACATTCAACACTTCAGATTACAAGGGGTCTAATTATGTAGACTCAAGAACTAAGATGCTTCAATGAAATTCAAAAGTGTGTAACCTGCAAAAATAACACGGCTTTGAATATTTAACGGAAATATACAAAGCAAAACATTATAAATAATACAATAGTGCCAATAATAGAAACAAATTTTAATCTCTAGCTTATGTACTTAGACAGCAAATAGTCTTTCAATTTCATATGCAAAACAATCAGTTAGCATTCCTGTTATTATAGCAGGCATTCATAGGAACAAAGATCTTTTAAAATTCCCTTTAATGCATGAGCTCTGAGGCCTTTAATGAGACAGCGTTTATGACTCTTGACCAGGAGTCCTTTGCTTAATGATGGATTGGTTCCAAGCTCAGTCTTGGGATTGCTAGCTGGCTTGTACAGCTACACAGGTTTCTTTCCCCTCAATAATGGATCTCTGGCTGTAAACATGTAACTATGTTTAACATATCCTTGCCAAGTAAGTCCATGAATCTACAGTAAACTTACTCGACCTTTTGTCTTCTTAGACCTTGGGATGAGCTCTATTATGTGATTTTTGTTTGGAGATTTATAGGAGTCCTCGGGCAAATAAACAAACGTATAGAAGTGAAAAAAATACAAAAGAGTTGTTTTAAACTTGATGCGAAGAGTGATTTTTTAAATTCACCTTGGAACACATTCAGTACATTCTTAAAATGAGAAAATCAATGATTTTAAATCCAGGGTATAAGTCAATTAGCATCTGGTTGACCATTTCACTCTTAAAGTGAGAACCTGTAAATCACAGGGAACTTAAATTGAATTTTGTGCCCTTCATATAAAAAAAAAACATAAATAAACCTAAAATCCCCAATATTATTGTAAAGAGTGATTTTTTGTATTTCTGGTTTTTATATATATATCACAAATGAATTATTTAGTTTTGAGAGTAAATGTTACATTTATTATAGCAGTAAAGGAAGCATTATCCATCCATTATCCAACCCACTATATCCTAACTACAGGGTCACGGGGGTCTGCTGGAGCCAATCCCAGCCAACACAGGGTGCAAGGTAGGAAACAAACCCTGGGCAGGGTGCCAGCCCACCACAGAGGAAGCATTATGTGTTGTCTGTTTTCAACCTGAATTCTGAAAAAAATAATGTATTGAATATTTAAGGAATATACAATCAATCCCTATAAAAACCATTCTCCCTCTTGAAAGGCTTTTACATTTTATTGTTACTGTCACAGATGGCCAGGACACTTCTTTGCTGGGAGGATCGGGGTAGCAAGCCTGGTCAGGGCATTACCTCCCCCGGGATGCTAGATGTCAGCCCCCATGGGTTGCAGCGGTGCCTTGGACCCCCGCAGGGCTTCATGGGAGATTGAGTTGTCTACAGCCCTGTTGGGATCCGGAGGTGCCACCAGGGGGCGCTGCAGCTGTTCCCGAGCCTGTGTTGGCAGTTCTCCCGCCACACACCAGAAGTGGGGCAATGAGCACCTGTACCACTTCTGGGTGTCTTATATAAGGGGCCAGCGGACAGAACTCAGTGAGCCAGAGTCAGGAGTAGGGAAACAACGCTTGCCGAGGAGGAGTGGAGGAAAAAGAAAAGACAGAGAAGAAAAGAAAGAGGGCAGTGTTTTCTGTGCGGTTTGTGCTTTGTGACTGTGTTTTGTGCAAACGAGGAAAACGTTGCCCACAAGTGAGGAAACAAAAATAAAATCTGTGTGCTTTTATAAGTGTGCCTCCCGTGTCTGTCTGTGTTGGGTTGGGTGGATAGCATGCCCTGATTATTTATTTATTACATATTTATTGAATATATTTATGTATCTGGATTGCACAATACCATACATTGCATCAATGTTCATATTGCTTACTACACATCATATTGCTGCTGCTTCTTTGTCTTGTCTTTGCAGAATGTCTTGTCTTGTTTGTGTTTTAATTTTAATTTTTTATTTGCACTTCATGTTGTTACACTATGGACCCTGAGTTTCGCACTTTCATCTATCTGTATACTTGTATATGGCTAAGATGACAATAAAGTTCACTTTGATATTTCATATATAATTTTGAATCACAGTGGATTTAATTAGACTTTTTGACACTGGTCATCCAAAAAAATCAATGCAATGTCAAAGTGAAAACAGATCTCAAAATGATCCAAATTAATAACAAATCTAAAACACACAAGTATTCACCTCCTTCCTGTCAGACAATACAGAATGGACTCTCTGTGGACAGGTATCTTTCTGTCAGCTTCGCTCACTAGACACTGACATTTTTCTCCATTCTTCCTTGCAGAACTGCTCAAGCTCTGTCAAGTTCCATGAAGATTGTGAGTGAATAGCCTTTTTCAACTCCAGGCACCAATTCTCAGTTGGATTGAAGATTAAACTCTGACTCAGCCACTTCACAACATTACCAATACTGTATTCAAGCCAATCATGAATAGCTTTGGCTTTATGATTGTGGTTGTTGTCTTTCTGGAAAACAAATCTCCTTCCAGGGTGCAGGTCTCTTGCAGTCGGCATCAGGTTTTCCTCCTAAATTTCTTTGTGTTTTATATTTTGCTTCATTCTTTTCACCTTCTACCCTTACAAGCCTTCCACTGTCCTCTGTAGAGAAGTATTTCCACAGCATGATTCTGCTACTACCATGCTTCATGGTGTGGATGGCGTATTACTTATAATGTGCTGTATTCAAACATTGTGATTAGTCTGATTGACAAAAAACTCAATTTTGGTCTCATCAGAATATTGAACCTTCTTCCAGCTGACTTCAGAATCCCCATGTGTCTTCTGAGAAAACTGTAGCTGAGATATGTCTTTTTAACAGAGGCTTTCCATTTGTCACTCTTCCATAAAGCTGTGAGTGGTGAAGCATCTGTGCAACAGCTGTTGTCTGCACTCTCTCCAATCCCATCCACTGTAGCTTGTAACTCATTCAGAGTTCTCATAGACTTCTTGGTGGCCTTATTTATCTTCTTTTTTCACAATTACTCAGTTCTTGTAGACAACCTCCTACAGGCAGATTTATAGCTGTGCCATACTCTTTCCATTTCTTACTGATTGATTTGACTGGGCTCCAAGGGATGTTCTGTGACTTGGATATTTTTTGTCTTCATCCCCTGACGTGTGCTTTTCAGTCCCCTTTTCACAATGTTGCTTGTAGTGTTCTTTTGTCTTCATTTTGTACGAATTTCCATGATACTGACTCACCACAAGTTGGTCCTTACAGATAAGGTTTACATTTACACTACAATCAATTGAATCCCCTTGACTACAAAACTAATTCTAAAACCACTGTTTTTTAATCTATCTGTCCTACAGTTTAGCACATTGAACAACATAGAATCAAAATGTGCCACCACTGCATTTTCACTGAAGGGTTTTTAAGTGTTAAGTGTTAAGATTTGGTTACCATTAGTTTACCCAGTGGAGTAATTAAATATCAGTTCCTGAAATCAAGATATTCCCCTTGCCTCTGCCCACTCTCCACTATTGACTGCATTTTGAAGATGTGAAAATTTTACATAAAGACTGTTGATTTAACTCAGCTAGATGAACTGCTTACTGTGCTTTTTGTACAGCATATATTGAGTAGCTCTTTTCAAATCTCACACAAAGATTTACATGACAATGTTAAAGAAGCAAAGTCATTTGTCTGTGCTTATTTTAACACTTTCAAAACACTCTTGAGGGAAAAGGGTGAACCTTACTCCTGTTTCTCATATATGGTCTAAATGTTGTCTCCAAATGAAGTGTATAAGTGTGCCCATTCATGGACTATCAATCACTCAGGTTTAAATTCTCAGTAGTATGAAATTCTTTTAGTATCTCTGAAACTGATAGTTTCTTCAGCCATCAGATAGATTAAATTATAGAAGAGGCAATACATGTTACTGTGTACTTGTGTCACATCATTCTGTAGGAGCAAACCTTTGCTCTTTTTTTCTCATTTGGTGTGATGCAGTACACATAGTGAATTTAGTTGCTCGTTATCTTTACTATTAATTTAGAATTTTAATCAAGGATTTTTAATTAATACATGGTATTTTTTACAATTTAATACAAGTATATATTTAAATTAAGTCATATCTGTCAAATGACTGTGGAGACTTCGATTAACCTTTTAATAGCAAACTGCAACACATTACAACACATGCACTTGACTGTAAACCAAAAGCGGCGTAACAACATGTGCTTCCCTTTTTATACTTGCCCCACCTTCAGTCCATCCTTTAGTCACTTCCCTGAAGTTACCGTAAAACACTTGGTGAACACACTGTGTTCCTTTTAATCTATACTAATAAAAGGCAAAGCCCTCACTGACTGACTGACTGACTGACTCACTGACTCATCACTAATTCTCCAACTTCCCATGTAGGTAGAAAGATGAAATTTGGTACTTATTTCGGTGGTATGATGCCACTGTCGGCCGCCATATTGAACTTTCCAACGTCACTAATTCTCCAACTTCCCGTGTAGGTAGAAGGCTGAAATGTGGCAGGCTCATTCCTTACAGCTTACTTACAAAAGTTAAGCAGGTTTCATTTTGAATTCTACGCGTAATGATCATAACAGTCAACAACGTTCGCCATGTTGAACTTTCTTATTTATGGCCCGATCTTCTCGAAATTTGATAGGCGGCTTCCCTGCACTAACCGAAACCAATGTACGTACTTATTTCGGTGGTATGATGCCACTGTCGGCTACCATATTGAACTTTTCAACAGTCTTTGTTACTTATGGGTCCATCTTCAAGAAATTTGGTACACGGGTTCCCAACGCTAACTGAATCCTACTTACGTACATATATACGTCCATAGCCTGCAGCTCGGTCACCGTGTGAGGTGGCGTTGGGTCCCCCATCCCAATGCCTCCCACGTTGTTGGCTGCCAGTCTATATAAGACCATCCGTCACTCCGGTCTCTACATTCCGTTCCTTGCTTCGCCACAGGATTGACGTCTCCCTACTGATAACTACAGCCTTTTTGTTTAATCCACGGCTTCTCCGCTGTTTTATTGTTTGTTTATTACAATTATAGTTATTGTGTAGGTATTTTAGACACTTTATATTGCTCAGGTACCCATTTCCTTTATCATTCCAACCGTACCCCCATTACCATGTCTATCGAGGTGATCACCATCGATCAAAGAACTGTCACTTACCGAGTGGTTTCCATGCCCGGAGATGGCATCTACCTTTTCCATTCTCTTTGTTACATATTGCACGGCCATATCAGGCTCACTCTTGATATCCGGAGGAACATTGTGTCTTATGTATTGAATGACTGGGACAGGTTCAAGGTGTGGACTGATGACAGTACAGGAGATGATTATACTACACAGGAGCACTATAAGAGTGAAATGTTTAAGCCCTTCACCTATGGTTCTGCATGTGAGTTGATGGCTACCGCTGAATTGTTTGGTTGTCGCTTTCAAGTATACAGAAATGGCCAAATATTTTACACCTTTCGACAACCGCCAATGCCTCTTAAACATCTTAGATTCACAGGTGACAATTTCAGTAGTGGACACTTTGATGTTTATGAATGTTTAAATTCTCAAAAGCTGGATGTGAAGTTATCGATGAAACCAGTTGTATGCTTACAACGCTTGACAGATGCCGAATGTCACTTCAACACAAGTCCTGCAAATACTGTTGTAATTGAAACAAACCATGAAACTCAAACCAATTATGACAGCAGCAATCCAAGCTGTGAGATTTGAAACAAGATTACTGTTCACATGGCCAACTGTATGTTGCATGCTCAAGAGTAAGCTCAGTGCACAGCTTGGTCATATTACAACTGGAGGGCTGAACTCACAATGTGGTATAAAAAGAGATCCTTAACAAATAATTATTGGTATATTTTCCCTCAGTTTAAAAAGGTTTAATTTTCTTCTTAATAAAAATTTTAAGGCAGTACTTCGCTGCTGCAAAGCGCAGGTATTTTGCTAGTTACTATATATGACAGTATCAATGGATTATTAAAAGCATAAGGAAAAGGACTAAAGGTTACTAAAGGGTTAACTACCGTATATACTCACGGATATGTTCTCCTGCGGATACATCAGGACTTGACTTTACTGTATAATTTCTGGTATTTTATAATGGCGGTTGTATAAGTAGAATGCGGAAAACTCACGCTATTGGTGCAAGAGATCATGATATGCTAACGCCCACCAGAGAGAGTAACCCCGGAGCATACTGCCATGTTTTTCTGTGTGGGTGTGGCAATGTGCTGTTATCAGCAAGTGCTCCTAACCTCTCTCTCTCTCTCTCTCTATTGTGCCTACATGACCACACGGTAATACCCGAACTATTCTGAAGCGACATTTGCACTAATTTGTGTTTTTTGTATCTCACACCCTATACAGCTTTATTGTAAGAGCATCCCTTATCTACGATGGAGCATTCAATCAGAAGAAAATATGAAGCTGATTTTAAATTAAACATCATTGAAGTAGTGAAAGAAATTGGCAACTGCTCTGCTGCAACAAAATTTGATGCATCTGAGAAACTGATGCAAGATTGGAGGATCGATTTTTCGGGTTTCAAGACCTGACTTATACGTGAGTATATACGGTAAATGTGGCTTAAAGCTTGAGAATGTGAGGGTTGCCTCATCTTAAGATGAACAATCAAGGTAATTAATAAGGTTAAAATGAAGTAAATAAGTAATAAACACCCCCTAAAAAGGAAGAACAAACTAGTGAGAAAGCCCAAACACTCCTATTATGAATTGGTGATAAGATCAATGAGAAAACTAGTAGGACACCCCGATTAACGAAGCATTGTTTAGACTGGTAATGGTAGAATCACACGTATACGAAGTTACTGGTGACTATAGACAATTGGCTAGGATGATGGAATTCTACATATTAAGAGTCAGATGACATGATGAATTAGATAAAGTAATGGTAATAGAAAGATACATAAGGAAATGGATTGTTTTATTGATTGCTCACTCCATGGACTGAGACATTTGTGCATATCTATGTGTAAATAAAGAATTGTTCTGTTTTTTCATCTGGTCTCCAAGAATGAATTATTTGAAAATAGAGGAAAGTTTTTTTCCACAACATTCATAATGATGATAAATAACTAATCTTTAGTGGCTTTTTGTGTGGATCAAACATAAAATAATCAACAATCGTGTTTTTCTCCAGAGCCTCCAACTGGCAAGTCATATGTACAAAATGATATGAGAACCTTCACAATGGCATTTACAGTTTGCTATAGCTGTTCCCTTGTCATATGCACTCAGTAATTCTCTTATCCAAAAAAGTAGACAACTTGGTCTCTCATTCCTGCTTGCCCCATAATCCTCTGTGGGGAACAAGCCCTGCCCCACTTAGTCAATGTATCTTGAGAATATCCTACACTTACACTGAGATATAATTAACTTAGCTCAACCTGATAAACAGATTACTGCATATTGTGTCCTGCATGTACTACATAACACTTTGTTTGAATCATATTCTTAGACATGCAGGGTATATGTGCAATAAAATGAGGCCATATCGTTAGTGTGTATGTGTTTTGTCCACATCCATGTTTAATAAAAAAAACTGCTCAGAGAATACCCTAAACAATGCTCCCATCTTACCTGATCAGTTAGTTTAAATACTGTCTCCAAATGAAGAGTATATATGTGCCATTCAACGAGCTATAATCCCATGCTGGTTTAAAATTTAATGATATCAAATACTTTCTGTACCTCTGAAATTGATGACGCTTGATCTGTAATCAGACAGACATACTGTTTATTATACAAGAGGCAATTTATCTATCCAGGTGAATTGCATCTCAGCCTTCTCCTCGTTGAAGCCTGTTCTCTTTTTTCTGGTTGCATTACTTTGAGAGCAATGCAGTACAAGCTTAATGTGTTTAGCTGCTTTTTATTTTCACATAATAATAATAATAATAATAATAATAAAATATAATCTTTCATTGGTTTTGTGCAGTTTGAGCAGCAAATCAACTGCAACCTTGCTTTTCTCCCAAAATGCAAAAACACCTGTGCACAGAAGGCAGTCAATTTAGTGCTGACTTGCTGACAAAATCTACTAAATTAAAGACATTATGTAATTAATAAACTGGGGGTTGCTGCCTGCTACAGCCAGCCACGGTACTGTCTCTGATGTTGTAGGCCTTTGATCTTTACTGTATGCCTAATAAAATGAAGCTGATCCACCTGAAATACTAAAACTATACAGTCAATGAATGCTCTACCTTGAGGGCATGATCAAGTCCATGCCATATTTCTTTGCCGCCCTTGACGCGTTGCCCTTGACATATCATTTTTCTTTAAAAAGCATACAAGCAAATCAGTAGTCAAAATCAAGACAAGAATCAATCTACTTAGTAAGCTATTCCTCACCTTTCAAAATGAACATGTATACATCTGAGGTCAACTGCAATTGCTTTCTGCTATGCAGTGGTAGAATACCATATTCTGACATGGGGACAATCCACCCATCTCTAGCTGGTTGAAGCAATGCAGAACAGTGAAAGGAAAAGCAAAGTTCTGGTATAAGTGGATGGTTATTGGTATAAGACTTGAAAGAGAATTGAACAGAAGATGGAATAGTTCTCTAGCGGAAGCCTGGTGGAAGATGAATATGAGAATGTTTATTTTGAAGTATCTGTATTTGGTCAGTTTACTAGGTGAACCGCTTCAATTGCAACAGAGATCAAAATCTATTAGTCAGTTCAAGGTTAAGCAGGAAAGGTTCTGTCATTTTGTGTTTCACCCTGTGTAAATTCTGATTTGTTATAAAATAAAGGTGCTTATAATAATACAGACTTTATATAAAATAATGTTGAGTTCCTGAATTGTTTCTCTATCACATAGTGCTGCACAGAGTAACAAAAATGGTCAGTTTTTCAATTGCTCTTTGACTGCAGGACAATTAATGATCTCTTTACACCAGTAATCAGCTCTTCATTCTTCTGTTTTCTGTAAAGTGAATAATCTATACAGTTAAAATATATTCATTACAAACATAACTAAAAAAGATTTTGTGGTCTGTTGTAATAACTTACTGTGGATGAATAGATGGATTTGAATTATGGCTGACTAAAATAATGATGAAAGTTTGTGATTATATTACAGAAAAATGGAACTGTAATGAGATGCTCAAGCATGGCTCAGGATGAGCAGCTTTTCACTCAGCCACAATACAATGTATATTTCTCTTTATGCCAAAAAATAGTTTTATTTAGTTATACTTTGAACATTTAAGTTGTGTTTAACCCAAATGACAAAACATGTGGCATGCCTGTTTCTTGTAAAAGTTATGATCAAGTTCAATTAGATAAATACATAGAAATTCCCAATTCCACCTCTACCTGTGTCTTCTACTAAGAATACTTAGAGCCATCTGCCAGAGGAAGAGCTGTTCATGAACAGATTGAGTTTCACTCTAAACATTAAGATTTTCTTTCAATTTCAACTTTTTTGAAATACAAACTGAAAAAAATATGCAACATGTTGCTGCTGCCTGTTTCATATCTCACTCTTGATAAAAAATTCTTTTAACAAAGAAAACTGTAGTACTTAGAGAGCCGATGAACACAGACAGGATATGCAAACTTGATCTGTAATAACAAGGCCAGGATTTCAACTTAGAACTTCGAGACTGTTAGACAGCAGAGCTCAGCACTGCACTGTGGTGCAACCCATCTATAACAATGAAAACTGAAATATAGCTAAGCACTTTGAGCAACATTATTTGTATGAAAATGTGCTATATAAATAAATGTTGTTGTTCTTGTTAAGTTTTGATTTCAACTTGTTTTAATATTTTTTTACTGTGACATTGCAAGATTGAGATGAAACTCAATGGAGCTTTAGAATGAAAACTAAAGGCAAAAGGTATTGTGAACTTTAAACCACATAATTACAAAGTGAAATGATAATGCTGGTCCCTTATTTGTCACTGTAATTTGTAACTGTCCCTTATTTGAATGGTATGATGATGGATGAGTATTTCTGATTAATCCATGAGGTTTAATTGTAAAGAACAATTACATGTGTAATTATTTGTCTCCAGTATGTCAATTTACTATACTTCACTAGTTCCCATTACTCGTTACTTTTTATTTTTTAAAACAGTACATTATCATAATTTACTACATAACGATATTATGAAATTCACATCAATCGTTCTTTATTTTGTTCAGGGCACAAAGTAACGTAATATGGAAGAGTGTGGCTGTTTGAATAAGACCATGGACTGTAAAGTGCAATATTTTAGGTTCAGTCCCCACCACTCACTTGCTTTATCATCCTGGGTAAGTCACTGACCCTGCTAATGCACCCAATCTGCACTTACTGTCTTGATCTGATAGATCAATGCTTAAAGCAATTGTTGGAATGCAAATGTTTTGACTAAAAAGACTGTTCTACTTGTTAAGCAAGATCATGCATATTATTTCAGGTATAATCTAAATATATCAGATTTATCTTCGTTCCTTAACAGCTTGAAGATTTGCCAGCCCAATATAATCAATTTTCAGACCAAGCTGTCTCTAGTTTCAATGGAGCTGAGACATTGCAATACCCTGAAGTAAGTGCACTGCTATTTCTTACAATGTGACTATCTTACTGAAGTGGGCAGACTGAATGAATGTCAACTTTGTATCATTAGGGCTTTGACAGTTGTGTTGCTGAGGGTTGATGAGGTCATCAGGGTATACTGACTCGGAGATAAACGGTAAAGCTTTCAAAGTCCGGATGACCTTTAAATCATCACCTAAATAAATTTACAGACATTGCACATCCATGTGAATTCTGGGAAAACTGCCATGGCAATGACCAGTGCAAATGTCCTGAAATGACTGGGCACATAGAAGAGCAAAGATGGAATCTTGTCATAGCAGTAAAAATATTAAACTTCTCCAGTTCATACTGAAGTAATGTGAAATTCGTAAATTAGTAAAACTAATGTGAAATTCATTCATCATTGAGTCCCAAAACCTCCAAATGTAATATTAATAATAATACATTTTATTTATTCATAGGTACCTTTCTAAACACTCAAGGACACTGAACAATAGATAAAACACACATTATAAACAAAACTAAAATACAAAAATTTAAATCAGACACTGCAATTGTAATCAAAGAGAAAAAGCAGTCTTAAACAAATGAGTTTTAAGTTTAGATTTGAAAAGTGAAAATGATTCAATATTTCTAAGCTCAGATGGTACTAATTTGAAAAAAAAACATCTAGGAAGCAAAAATTAATAAAAGCTGCAGATCATAAAACAAAATTAGCTATTGCTAACAGCTCACTGCTGCATAAGGAGGTTTGCTTGAAGTATGAAATTGCTGAAATTTGCTATGGCAGAAATGTTTTGTACTTTTAGTTCAGTTGTGTTTATTAGTGGAATGGACTTGGGTCTCTGGACTGATTAGGGGTTCCAGAAAAACTCTAGCTCAGGGCCCTTTGTTTTAGTTTTCTTTTCTGCAGGCTCAGTTTATATTTAATTGAAAGCTCTCCAGCCCTTCATACCTGCTGCCTTCTACCAAGCAACAGCTCTGTTCTATTCTTGTAATACATACCTTTCTTTATTTTGCCATGAATGTACAGAATTTTTGAGTTCACTAAATAAACTGCTCAAAAAAAATTAAAGGAACACTTTGAAAACACATCAGATCTCAATGGGAAAAAGAAATCATCCTGGATATCTATACTGATAGACTGGGTAATGTGTTAGGAACGAAAGGATGCCACATCGTTTGATGGAAATGAAAATGATCAACCTACAGAGCCCTGAATTCAAAGACGCCCCAAAAATCAGAGTGAAAAAATGATGTGGCAGGCTAGTCCATTTTGCCAAAATTTAATTGCAGCAACTCAAAATTGTACGCAGCACTTTGTATGGCCCCTGTGTTCTTGTATACATGCCTGACAACATCGGTGCATGCTTCTAATGAGATGACAGATGGTGTTGTGGGGGATCTCCTCCCAGATCTGGACCAGGGCATCACTGAGCTCCTGGACAGTCTGAGGTGCAACCTGGTGGCATTGGATGGACAAAAACATAATGGCCCAGAGGTGTTCTATTGGATTTAGGTCAGGAAAGTGTGGTGGCCAGTCAATGGCATCAATTCCTTCATCCTCCAGGAACTGCTAGCATACTCTCACCACATGAGGCCAGGAATTGTCGTGCACCAGGAGCCACTGTACCAGCATAGGGTCTGACAATGGGTCCAAGGATTTCATCCTGATACCTAATGGCAGCCAAGGTGCCTTTGTCAAGCCTGTAGCGGTCTGTGTGACCCTCCATGGATATGCCTCCCCAGACAATCATTAACCCACCACCAAACTGCTCATGCTGAATGATGTTACAGGCAGCATAATGTTCTCCATGGCTTCTCCAGACCCTTTCACTTCTGTCACATGCTCAGGGTGAACCTGCTCTCATCTGTAAAAAGCACAGGGCACCAGTGGTGCATCTGCCAATTCTGGTATTCTATGGCGAATGCCAATCGAGCTGCATGCTGTTGGGCAGTGAGCTCAGGGCCCATTAGAGGACATGGGGCCCTTGGGTCACCCTCATGAAGTCTTTCTGGTTGTTTGGTCAGAGACATTCACACCAGTGGCCTGCTGGAGGTCATTTTGTAGGGCTCTGGCAGTGCTCATCCTGTTCCTCCTTGCCCAAAGGAGCAGATACTGGTCCTGCTGATGGGTTATGGACCTTCTATGGCCCTCTCCAGCTCTCCTAGAGTAACTGCTTGTCTCCTAGAATCTCCTCCATGCCCTTGAGACTGTGCAGGGAGACACAGCAAACCTTCTGGCAATGACACGTATTGATGTGCCATCCTGGAGAAGTTGGACTACCTGTGCAACCTCTGTAGGGTCCAGGTATCGCCTCATGCTACCAGTAGTGACACTGACTGTAGCCAAATGCAAAACTAGTGAAGAAACAGTCAGAAAAGATGAGGAGGGAAAAATGTCAGTGGCCTCCACCTGTTAAACCATTCCTGTTTTGGGGGTCATCTCATTGTTGCCCCTCTAGTGCATCTGTTGTTAATTTCATTAACACCACAGCAGCTGAAACTGATTAACAACCCCCTCTGCTACTTAACTGACCAGATTAATACCCCATAAGTTTCATTGACTTTATGCTATACTCTGATTAAAAAATGTTCCTTTAATTCTTTTGAGCAGTATACATTTTTTATAGGTTTATTGATGATTGTATGATCATGATGGTGATGTTATTGTATCACTATTTTAGTTTCACTTTTCATTGTGAATTTTTTTCACCCACAGCCATGTTGTGTATAGCGGCAACTGTTATTCCCACATGAACCTTAGTATCATGACATGTGACAGCATCAAGTGATTGATATAGAAGATGATTGTACAATAAGTATTCTTTCCTAAACTTGGATAGCAAGTTTAACAAACTATTCTCTGTTGAATATCAATTTGTATAAAAATTGATCTTAAGATAGCAAGGGATTCTTTTTTTGTTTTGGACTAATGGACACTGTGAGAGGGACTTTAAAGTCACAGTGCTTATGGGCAACTTTAGAACACAGCAAAAGAGAAAATAATTGGAATTTAAAAACATTCTAAAATTGAACACATTACAAAATGGTTTAGATAGAGACAAGAGTTTTATGACAAGATTTGAGGATTGTTGACTGACACAGACAACCTGACTACAGATCCACAATGTATTGATGAACTCATCAAAAACTTCAAAAGACTGTGTTGGACAGTTATTTTATCCAACAACCTTGACTATACATTGTTCTCCTCTCTTGCTAAATTAATCTTAGCCTGAAGATGTTTACATTTAAGATGTCTCACTTAAGGGTTTTCCAATGTTGTATCTGTCCTGGTGTCTATAGAAACACAGGGAACTCCAGTTTCTGGATTACATCTTGCTTGAAGAAGGGGCCTCAAAAGCTTGCATATTGTAATCTTTTTAGTTAGCTAATAAAAGGTGTCATTTTGCTTGTTTTGGTCTAAGAATTTTCACTTCTCAATTTTGAACTAGCACTAGATTTTTGCTCCTTCTTACTTTTTGTTGCTGGTCTTTGGTCTACTCTTTTAGTTCCCCTTTTGGCATTTTCATTTCCTGGTCAATTATGCTTTCTTTCTATTTTTTGAGTAACCACATTTACTACATTATTGCCGAGCATGGTCATTACAGCTGTAAAGGTTCCAAAATTATATGTCACTTTCTATGAAGTAACAATTTTGGAATATAGGATTATTGTTATTTTACCTATTTTCTTTACATTTTATTGAATTTATTAAAAGCAAGTAACATTCCATATAAGCAAGTCAAACTGATAAAACTAAATTCAAATCTAATCAACCCCCACCCATGTATTTTACCTATTGATATTATATTATCTATATAACATTCTGTTCATAATCTGACAGTTTAAACAGATTATGCACTGATTTATATATTCACATTGATTCACAGTATATGTTTAATGTGGACTACAGGTATATTTATCTGTTATAATGAGTTTTCTTGTTCTTGATAAATGATGCAAAAGTAAACTAGCAGTTTACTGCAGCTACTAGGCAAATGGATGTTAATATGACTTAGTATTTTAGTACTGACAGGGTTCAACGCTAACTTTTAAAAGCATTTGCCAGGCTTGGCAACTATACATCATTTTGATGCCAAAACTGAAAATATGGTTGCATTTTTAACAACCTATATTTGAAGTAATTAAACTGTTATGCAATTGCACGTCAGCTTAATAGTAAAACTGTGATGTAAAAAAAATTTTTAAAATCTTTATTACTAGAACTACATTTTTTACAGATTGTTTTTTATCTGCTACGTTATAGCATTTCAGTTTGAACTATTATCACTTAACACGTCTAAAAAAACAGTTGGACCGTCAGCCCATGATCCCTGGTGCAAAGTACCACCAGTAGAACAGTTATTTTAACGTTATTCAGAGATCCTTCAAAAATTAATCGAGCACATCACTGGTCGCTTGCTCATCCGTTCCCTCTCTATTTAAAATTTTGACTTCTTGGACCATTGTCCTGATTTCTGTCACAGATCCATTGGCCCATTCATCATGGAAGGCTTGGAGTGAGGGTCACATAGAATACATCCTTCATACTGTATACTTAAACTGTGATTCCACTCTGCAATATTTTATAATCTTACTTTCATGTAATACTGTGCATTAGAAAATGAAAATGAACTGCTTAAACAAGCCTAAATTACCAGAGTTGGTCTCAGTATGCTATTCCTGAGCACTACAAAATGAAAAAGTTACTTCTGAGAGAAAAAAACTACTTCTGACAGTGTTTCCATCCTATAAGTATAAAGCACCAGATCACAAGAGTATAAGCAACAGTATAGGTGTTCTTAACATGTTGCAACAAATTAAGCACAGTACAATCTTATAATATAATTTCTTCTCTGGGAATAACAAAGTGTATCCAATCAAATCAAAATATATTTTATTAGATTAATTATACATACAATATACATCCATTCTGTATATGGCAAACATAATGTTAACAAAAACATGTAGCAATCCTCTGCATATTTTAATGTAAAATAAATCTAACAAAAGAATGAAACTAAATGATTACTGGTAGATTCTTTCTGATAAAAAGAAGCCTCTTTTTTTCTTATCAGTAAATGAAAAACTGCACAAGGCAATATTTTTGCTTTCTGTAGTTGTGAATGGTGCTGAAAAATATGTTCTTAGTGCTTTTACAAGAGTGAGGAACTGTCACTTATCACACTTATTGGTCTATCAGTACAAAATTCACCAAGTGGTATTACAGAACTGCTCCGAATATGAAATTCCTCTAAACTATCCTCCTAGATCTCAGAATGAATTGTAAACAGAGGACTTGAGGCATTTGCTTTGAACAGGGGTGTCCAACTCCGGTCCTGGTGGGCCGCAGTGGCTGCAGGTTTTCATTCTAACCATCTTCTTAAGTAGTGAGCTGTTATTGCTGCTGATTAACTTGTTTTGCCTTAGTTTTAATTCACATGACTCAGACCCCTTAGTTGTTTCTTTTTTTGAATGAGCAGCCAAACTATAATGAGACACAAAACAAGCCATATAATCAGCTAACCTGAAAATAAAGAAAGTTGAAGGTCTCAGTCATGTTGGTCTGCTCAGGTCACCAAAACATCTTGACTGTGGTCTAAGAAAAAACAGAAAATCAACAGTCTGCCCTGGCAGAATGTGAGTAGCAACAAGTCATGATGTTCAATAATGGCTTTAATTAACAGCAAGAAATGGCTTCTCATTAAGAAACTGGTTGGAGTGAAATTGGCTGGAGTTTGACGTTCCAGTTTAGCTGGTCATCTGTTGGCTCGTTTCACATCTCATTTTTAATTTCGCTGCCATTTAATGAAGAAACAAATCAACTGAGAGGACTGAATCCTTAAAAACAGGGCTATTAAAATGAATGGAAAGGGAGTTAATAAGCAGTGAAAACTGCTCGCTGATTATGAAAAGGGTTAATTGGACACCCCTGACTTTGAAGGGACTCGTGTGTCATCTCTGCCCACTCAAATTCTGTTTTATGCCTTTTTTCTGAAAAATTAGGAGTTTTAAAGTTAGTTTTATTGATGGTCAAACATAACACTTTATATACTCAACGCAAGTTAGTATATATCAACAAACTACTACCATCATTTACTTTACAAATAAGACACACAGGCACCTGTCTTTTCATCATAATTATATACTTTGCCTCACATCCTTGAAACGTCAACTCTTTTTATCAGCTTTTCTTTTCTTGGATATTGCAGCGGGTTAGGAAAGACACTAGTAGCCACGGGATTGAAATAAACACTAAGTGGAAAAAATTACGTTAGTGCCAAAAGCTTCAAATCGAACCTTTTCCAAAATCCTTTGACACTTGTATGAAACAAATATGTCACGAAATGAAGTATTATTGCTATTGTCTTTCGTTCATCTTTTCATATTAAGTTTTGCTTGTAATCTGATAGTTTAAATTCATCCATTTCACATTCATACTGTATATGCATTTTATGTGTACTATAGGTATCTTAGAAATCTTTCATCTGCAGGAGATGTCAGCTGGTCGAGCACCTTGAGCTCAAAGTCACTGAACTCAAGGAGGGGGTGGCTAGCCTGCACTGTAGCAAAACATTGGTGAATCTTGCCCAGGTGTCCTTTAGAAAGATAGTGTATACCCATGGGAAGAAATTCTAGGTCAGAGACTTACAAATAGGTGGGTCACGATCGGACATAATCACAAGGCAAGAGTTGTACACTGTCCAGGAGACATCAACCCCAGAGTCTGAGGTTTGCAATAGTTTTCAGGACCTTGCAGAGCTGAACGATGGTTCTAATAACTCTCATGTGATCGGCAGGAATGAGGAGCCCAAATAGGACACCTCAAAACCAGTCACCAGAAAGAGAGAAGTAGTAATAGTGGGAGAATCAGTCATTAGAGGGACTGAGCCACAAGTATGATCCAGAGACACAGTCTCATACAGTGTGTGCTTTTAGGGTGCATAGGAAGGAGACCTTCTAGGAAGAAAAGATAGGCTCTTGGCCAGAGTGGGACTGGTTCCAATTGTCATTGCCCATGCAGGAGCAAACTACATACATAAGGATAGGCTCTCAGTTCAATCCAAACTTAAAAAGTTAGGTTCCAGACTGAGCAGCAGAACTGACAAAGTGGTCTTTAATACAGTTCTGCTTGTGCCACGTGCTTCCAGGTAAGACTGAGGAGGTTAGAAGGATTAATGCGTGTCTTAGAACTTGGTGTAGGATAGAGTAGCACAGGTTTATGGGGCATTGAGACGCCTTCTGAAATAGATGGGACCTGTTCCACTTGAACAGAAAGTGTACCACTGTATTGGGTAGACATATGAGTGGGTTAGATGAGGATTTTTTAAACTGAGGAATTCAGGGAGTTAAGGACAGGCCAAGTTTATAAACTTCACATGAAGGGACAAACAGTAGTCTAGTATCAAATACACATAGTAACTTAATTTGTAGCCCAAAGCTAAAGCACCATAGTAGAATAAATAATACATTAAAAATTGCTAGCCTTAATGCAAGTACTATTAAGAATTGAATAAGTGAGCTGAAATTATATGTAGCTGTGCATAACTTTGATATTTTTGGAATAATGGTAATCTGTCATAATAACACAGATGGCCAGGAGTATAATATAGACGGGTACACATTATTTGGGAATGACAGGTAAAATCAAAATCTGGGAGACTTGAATGCAAGGCTTCTTCAATTAGAGGGTGAATTACACCTTAGTGAGGATGTTTATGTTCAACTAGACAATACTTGGGATCAAGGTTTCACAATAGGAATGTGTTTTACTGTAGACAGTAGTCTACATATTTTTAATAATATTAAAAAGGCAAGTTTAGATGGAGATATTATAGTCATAGGGGATTTTATTTATCCAAGTGTTCGCTGTCAGGCAGGTGGTTCCCCCATGCATTAACATGTGCTTGAAAAATAAAAGATGAAACAGAAATAAAAATCTGTTCAAAATCTGCATCAACCAAAATATCGAAATAAGAAAGTAAAATAAAATAAAGAAAAAATTGTATGAAATACTAAATTAAAACAAACTTGGACCTGATGTAAAAAGAGGAGCAAGGACGTTCAGTGTAAGGAGCGGCTCTGTGAAGCTGAGTGGTGAATCCTGGGATTTGGAACGCCTCCTGTAAAGGGCTCATACAGAGTCTGACATCTCTGCAGTCTGGAGCCTCCACCCTGGAGCTTCAAGTAGGTGGATCTGGCTTAATGAACACTGCTGCATTATTTGAGTCAGATAACCAGCCTACCCACCATAATCTTAACTGTAGTGTAACTAGGCTGAGCTCTGGATGTCTACAGCTATACTGTATTGGCACCAATTACAGTCAACTCCAGCTACTTGGACTGGCCATTGGAGTCAATTGCACATACTTGAAGCTCCACTGTGGTGGCTCTGGTCTTTAGAGATGTATACTTGTTCATACAGGTCAGCACACAGTGTTAGTATGTGAAAACAATATACAGTATAAGAGCTAGTATTACATCCAATGAGTGTTCATAAGAAAGGGCTGGTATTGTTTAAAGAAATGCTGTAACCCCACACCACCTCCCCCCACCCCAGGTTTTGCCACCCTAGAAGACAGCACAATTTGCATAAATGGTAGAGGCAACCCCTGATGGTGACCTTCAGACAGTTGAGATTCCTAACAGGAGCAGCCTATGCTGCCTCCTTCCTCTTTCTCCTTGACTATGTAGTTAGCCATTGAATCAACCTAGAAAGAAGCTGCCCTGCTTGTGTGTTATTTTTTTCTCGTAATTCTCCATGTAGTTCAGCAACCTACAAAAAGTCAATACATGCATTTCCTCAACATTTTCTCAGTCGCCAGCTAATACCACCAAGGTGGCAGTTGTCTTTTTTCTGTTTGCTTTAGGGGATAGTTGTTTGTCTGTGCAATCCACAGAGATGTTCAGTCATTTGCATTAAAATAATCTTGAATTTCTTGTCTTAACCTTTGTTTACTTTGTTTCTCTTTAAAATAATATTTTGTTTGCATTGGTTTCTTTAGTGGCCATTACTTCACTTGACCCCAATTTTGTGTAACTATTAGATGTTTGACTTCTTGACACATACACAATAGCATTCCAGTGGGAATTAAAGATAATATAGTTTACATGTTTTAATTCCTTTAGTCAGATAATGGTTCAAAAAGGCTGTAATGTAATAGAAAGGAATTTTGACTATGGTGAAACTAAGATCTCAACTTGTCTTATAAAAGACAGTAGTGTGTATTAGCTGGATCAAAGACTTTATGAGGAAAACTCCAACAAATTTAGATTTTTAAAAATTCAGCTGAGAAATGGCACTATCCTTTATGTATTTTCAGAGTTCATAAAGCCATCATTATAAATAAGTAGCAAATTGCTACAGTATGATGTTTTTCATGGTTTTGTAATTTTATGCCTAAAATAATGTTGCCTGTGAAGCTATTTCTAGTGATATATTCTAATGAAATGTTTCCAGCCATATTGTGTGGTAGGGTTGTCTGTTCAAAGGTCACCATTAAAATATAATGTATCTGAAAAAATAAAAATTCTATTGTAAAAGGTGACATTCGATTGTAAAAGTTTGTTTCACTACCAGTGAAACTTGTGAGGCTTTTGCTATATGTTTTAAACACAAAATTAATAATATTAGAAATAATATAGTACAACCCCCCAAAACTGATCCTGTTAAATCCCGCTACTTCATTTTAAGTGAATTAAATTCTTTCACAAGGATAGATTTACCTGATCTATGTAGAATAATTTCTCAACTGAAAATATCCACCTGCGTCCTTGACCCAATACCAACAAGCTTTTTCAGAAAAGTATCCATTGTGCTAATTGATAACATGCTTGACATAGTAAACTCATCATTAGATATGTGGGTGTTCCCAGACTGTCTTAAGAATGCTCTTATTAAACCCCTGCCCAGGAAAAATAATCTCGACTCCTCTGTTTCTGACAATTTCAGACCTATTTCTAACCTGCCTTTCTTAAGTAAAATCGCAGCTAAATAAGCACTTGAATAAACATGCTATTCTTGATAAGTTTCAGTCAGGTTCTAGAACAAACTACTGTATAGAAACTACGCTACTTAAAGTAGTAAATGACTTGCGTGTTAATGTGGACAGAGACTGTTTATCTGTTCTCATCTTCTTAGATCTCTTAGAGTGACTCATTTGAGAACATTGATCACAATATTCTTAGAAATCACCTTAGTCAGTGACTGGGCCTCTCTGGGAGTGTCTTAAATTGGTTGGAGACTTACTTCACAGGTAGACAATTCTTTGTTAGTTATGGTAATTATACTTCAAAGACACATGATACTCTATATGGATCTATCCTGGGTCCGCTGCTCTTTCCGATCTATGGGCTTTCATTAGGTCAGATTATCTCAAGGCATAACGTAAGCTACCACAGCTATGCTGATGACATATAACTTTATCTATCAAATAGCGCCTGATGACCCCGAGTCTCTTGATTCACTGACCAAATGTCTTACTTGTGTTTCTTAATGGATGAGTAGTAATTTTCTCACATTAAATAAGAAGAAAACAGAAATCATAGTTATCGTAGTTATTGGCAAAAATGGATATAGTGAGGGTATTAGAAATAAACTTGATATTAGGCTTAAAAGTCAAGGTGAAGAATTTAGGGGTAATTATTGAGGCCGACTTAAATTTTAAATCACGTATTAATCAGGTTACCAGGACAGTTTTTTTTCACTCAAGGTATATAGCAAAAGTCAGATCCCATATAACCTTGCAAGACACTGAAAAGTTAGTTCACGTTCTTGTTTTTAGTCAGCTAGATTGCTGTAACACACTCCTTTCAGGACTGCCCAAGAAGGACATCAATCAGTTGCAACTAGTGCAGAAAAGAAAATCTGAGCTCATCTCTCCAGTTTTATTGTCATTACATTGGTTATCTATGCCATTTAGAATCACAATACAATACAATTTATTTTTTGTATAGCCCAAAAGAAGAAGCACAAGAAGTGCTGCAATGGGCTTTAACAGGCCTTGCCTCTTGATAGCCCCCCAAGCCTTGACTCTCAAAGAAGACAAGAAAAAACTCCCAAAAAAACCCTTGTAGGGAAAAAATGGAAGAAACCTTGGGAAAGGCAGTTCAAAGAGACCCCTTTCCAAGTAGGTTGGGCGTGCAGTGGGTGTCAAAAAGAAGGGGGTCAATACACAGTATAATACACAGAACAGAACAAATCCTCAGTATAAAAGAGTTGAAGCTGTTCTGTATGGAGGAATGGGCTAAAATTCCTCCAAGCCGGTGTGCAGGAATGATCAAAAGATACTGGAAACGTTTAGTTGCAGTTATTGCTGCAAAGGTTGGGTTTCACACCAGATACTGAAAGCAAAGGTTCACATACTTTTGCCACTCACAAATATGTAATATTCGATCATTTTCTGTAATAAATAAATGACCAAGTATAATATTTTTGTCTCATTTGTTTAACTGGTGTCTCTTTATCTACATTTAGGTCTTGAGTGAAAATCTAATGATGTTTTAAGTTATATTTATCCAGAAATATAGAAAATTCTAAAGGGTTCGCAAACTTTCAAGCACAACTATAAATTGAGAATAGTAAAGGTCCCAGTACTGTGCCCTGCGGGACACCATATTGAACTTCTGTGTATAATGATGGAGTACTGTCAGCACATTTCTGTACATATTGGAATCGATTTGATAAATAAGAACTAAGCCAAACGAGCACAGTGCCTATAAGCCCAACATCATTTTCTAGCCTGTGCAGTAAAATAGAATGGTAAATTGTGTCAAATGCTGCACTTAAGTCTAACAATATAATTACAGTGGAGTTTCCTTCATCAGAGGATATCAGAATGCTGTTTACAACACATGTTAGTGCTGTTTCTGTAATATGACCAGTGCCGAAACCAGATTGGAATTTCTCAAGTAAATTGTAATGCGTAAGAAGTGACTGAAGCTGATTGGCGACTACTTTTTCTAGTATTTTAGAGAAAAGGGTAAATTTGAAATAGGCCTATAATTATTTAGTATGTGTGGGTCTAGGTCTGACTTTTTAAGTAATGGTTTAATGACTGACACTTTTAGTGCATCAGGTACTGTGCCATGCAATAATGAACTATTTATAATGGAATAGGCGCTGAAATAATATCCATTGCACTTTTTAGTAGTTTTGTTGGCACTGGATCTAGGGAACAAGTAGTGGGCTTCATTTTAGAAATTAAAGTTAAGACTTCCTGCTCAGTTACAGGATTAAAATTACTAAAGCAGCTGAATGCAATGTGAGACAGGGTCTGCTAAGCTAGTATTTGGTTTGTACTGTGAGGCTGAGATCTTTTAATTTTCTTATTGATGAAGTTCATAAAGTCTGTACTGCTAATATCTGTTGGTATTTTGCACTGTAGATCTGAATTTCCATTTGTTAATTTAGCCACTATTCTAAATAGTACCCAAGGATTTTTATTATTGCTATCTTTTATTGTAGAATAGTATTCTGAGCGAGCTTTAAAGAGGGCTTTTTATATTTTTAACACTCTCTGTCTATGCAATTTGAAAGATATGTAGCTTTGTTGTTCTCCATCTGAGCTCCAGTTTTCAACACTCTAATTTAAGAGCTCAAGTGTTTTCATTAAACCAGGGAGAGTTTCTATGTGCTTTGATCACTTTTGCTTTAAGGGGAGCCACTGTGTCCAGAGCATCTCTGAAGGTCACATTATAATGTGGTGTTAGCTGATCTAAATTGTTTTCCACGTTTACATTTGATGTTAACTGATCTAAATGGTTTTCCACAATTACACTCAACTTACTCAAAGTATCTATAAATTTTGAAGCAGAATTACAATCTAGATGTCGCACTGTCTTTGTTTTAATCTGTGAGTGCATTGGCAAGGGCAGGACTAAATTAAATATAATTAAGTAGTGATCGGAAATAACTTAATTTAATGGAGTAATATTTAAATTTTGAATTTCAACTTTGTAAGTTATAATTAAATCTAATGTGTGGCTATGATTATGAGTTGGACCTTTGACATATATATATTAGTGTTGATCAGTTAATTTCACTGATTTTTTATTTTTTAATACCAGTGCCTCATAATGCTTTGCAGGGCCAGTGAGACATCCTCAGAATGTGTAACAGCCAACATTGATGGGACCACCCCCCGGATATATAATGCTGATCATTTGCATTACAGACTCTGTGGGTCGAATTATCTTTACTTATAGCCAAATATGCAGGTCGATCTTCAAGATCCATGTCAACATAACAGAAGGAAGTGTGTGCCCTATGCATGCATAATAATTAGCCACATAGCGTGGCGAGAGTAAAAACAAACCTTGAAGGGACCTGACACAAGAGAGGAGACTCTATAAAATAATAATAATAAAGAAATATTTAGTACTATTTACAAGATGTTTCTATCTTTGTGATAGAATAAAAAGTGAAAAGCTCCCTCCTCGAACCGCCACCTTATCGTGGTGGAGGGGTTTGTTTGTCCCAATGATCCTAGGAGCTCTGTTGTCCAGGGCTTTATGCCCCTGGTAGGGCCACCCAACACAAACTGGTCTTAGGTGAGGGATGAAACAAAGAGTGGTTCAGCAAACCTTCCATGAGGAATGAAAACTTTGGACAGCATTTTCCCTCGCCCGGACGCGGGTCACCGGGGCACCTGCCTGGAGCCATGCCTGGAGGTGGGGTTCGATGGCAAGCACCTGCTGGCCGGGTCTGCACCCATGGGGCTCGGCCAGGCACAGCCCGAAGAGGCAACGTGGGTCCCCCTTCCCATGGGCTCACCACCTATGGGAGGGGCCAAGGAGGTCGGGTGCAGTGTGAGTTGGGTGGTGGCCGAAGTTGGGGACTTTGGCGGTCCGATCCTCGGCTACAGAAGCTGGCTCTTGGGACATGGAATGTCACCTCTCTGAAGGGGAAGGAGCCTGAGCTAGTGCGCGAGGTCGAGCAGTTCTGGTAAGATATAGCCGGGCTCACCTCAACGCACAGCTTGGACTCTGGAACCAATATCCTTGAGAGGGGCTGGACTCTCTACCATTCTGGAGATGCCCCTGGTGAGAGGCACCAAGCAGGTGCGTTGCCCCAATAGATGAATGGGTAGCGTCCCTCCACCTTCATGGGGGGGAAGGGTCCTAACTGTTGTTTGTGCATATGTGCTGAACAGCAGTTTGGAGTACCCACCCTTTCTGGAGTCCCTGGAGGGGGTGCTTGAGGGCATACCTTCTGGGGACTCCCTCGTTCTACTGGGAGACTTCAATGCTCACGTGAGCAGTGACAGTGAGACCTGGAAGGGCATGATTGGGAGGAATGGCCCCCCCGGTCATAACCTGAGCGGTGTTTTGTTATTGGACTTCTGTGCTCATCATGGATTGTCCATAACAAACACCATGTTCAAGCATAGGGGTGTTCATATGTGCACTTGGCACCAGGACACCTTAGGCCTCAGTTCGATGATCGACTCTGTGGTCATGTCGTTGGACCTGTGGCCATATGTCTTGGACACTCAGGTGAAGAGAAGGGTGGATCTGTCAATTGATCACCGCCTGGTGGTGAGTAGGCTTCAACGGTGGGGGAGGATGCCGGTCAGGCCTGGTAGGCCCAAACATGTTGTGAGGGTTTGCTGGGAACGTCTGGCAGAGTCCTCTGTCAGAAGTAGCTTCAACCCCCACCTCCGGCAGAACTTCGACCACATCCTGAGGGTGGTGGGGGACATTGAGTCTGAATGGGCCATGTTCCGTGCCTCTATTGTTGAGGCGGCTGACCGGAGATGGGGCCATAAGGTAGTCGGTGCCTGTTGTGGCGGCAATCGCCGAACCCGTTGGTGAACACCGGCAGTGAGGGATGCTGTCAAGCTGAAGAAGGAGTCCTACATGACCCTTTTGTCCTGTGGGACTCTGGAGGCATCTGATAGGTACGGGCAGGCAAAGCGGAATGCAGCTTCGGTGGTTGCTGAGGCAAAAACTCAGGTGTGGGAGGAGTTTGGGGAGGCCATGGAGAACGACTTTCGGATGGCTTCGAGGAGATTCTGGTCTACCATCCGGCGTCTCAGGAGGGGGATGCAGTGCAGTGTCAACACTGTATATGGTGGGGATGGTGCGCTGCTGACCTCGACGTTGTGGGTCGGTGAGGGCAGTACTTCGAAGACGTCCTCAATCCCACTAACATGCCTTCCAATGAGGAAGAAGAGCCTGGGGACTCGGAGGAGGGCTCCCCCATCTCTGGGACTGAGGTCACCGAGGTGGTCAAAAAACTCCTTGGTGGCAGGGCCCCAGGGGTGGATGAGATACGCCCGGAGTTCCTCAAGGCTCTGCATGTTGTAGGACTGCCTTGGTTGACACGCCTCTGCAAAATCACATGGACATCATGGACAGTGCCTCTGGATTGGCAGACTGGGGTGGTGGTCCCCCTCTTTAAGAAGGGGGATCAAAGGATGTGTTCCAACTACAGAGGGATCACACTCCTTAGCCTCCCTGGAAAAGTCTATTCGGGAGTCTTGGAGAGGAGGGTCCTTCAGATAGTCGAACCTTGGATTCAGGAGGAACAGTGTGGTTTTTGTCCTGGTCACGGAACAGTGGACCAGCTCTACACCCTTAGCAGGGTCCTGGAGGGTGCATGGGAGTTTGCCCAACCAGTCTACTGTATACAAAAGCAAATATGATATATGTTCCTATAATTGGAAGTAGTTTTCCCGAGTTATTGTGGGCCATCTTTTTTTCAATTTTTAGTTTTTCATTGAAAATTGACCAAATAAATAAGAACCTTTCAGGAATCATGTTAAATTAATTACTTCTGCAGAGTTAAAAAAATTTAAGGTTTACCAAAATTCTACTTTATGAAACAAATGAAGAAGAAAAAAAGATTTTTTTGTTGGTATTTTCTAAACAAGCAAAAAAAAAAATGAGTTCTACTAAGAGATCTACTAAGTTCCACTTTGAAATATCCAATCTATTACAGCAGATAGCATAAAGAGCAATGCTGAAACCTACTTATTAAGCCTGTCTGTCTTTGTTTCAGCTTAATGACAGACTTTTTCGATGGGAGACTAATAGCTAAAGCAGTGCTCCTTTTCACTTCCTGAGGCATCCCATTTCAACAAAGCCTAGAACAGCCATCCATCCATCATCCAACCCACTACAGGGTCACGGGGGTCTGCTGGAGCCAATCCCAGCCAACACAAGGTGCAAGGCAGGGAGCAAACCCCGGGCAGGGCACCAGCCCACCACAGGGCACACACACACACCAGGGACAATTTAGGACCGCCAATGCGCCTAATCTGTATGTCTTTGGACTGTGGGAGGAAACCCACGCAGACTCAGGGAGAACATGCAAACTCCATGCAGGGAGGTACCAGGAAGCGAACTCGGGTCTCCTAACTGTGAGGCAGCAGCACTGCCCATTGTGCCACCGTGCCACCCAAGCCTAGAATAGCTTATTTAAAAATATAAATGTACTATCAAAAACACATTCAGTATTATTTGTAGTACTCTCATAACTTGCAGCATCTTTTATTATAGATGTACAGTAAGTACATAGCCCTCCTATGACAAAAACCAAGGTATCTTATTTAATATTTCTTAATATTATCATTATGAAAACTGAATTATTTCTATTGTGCTCTAAAATATTAAATATAGTACTGCATGCAGTGTATACACAATATTGCACAAGTGAAAGAATACATTTGTAATTTAGTTGAACATTAGATATGGTGAACACAGAGAGACATAAAAATGTTACTTGTTTAGGACTGTAAATAATATTTGAACAGTTCAGTTCACCCCGAATATCTGTTTGTATTATAAGTATATCATGGAATTTCACAAGCTCTGAATGAAATGTTATTTTTAGTAGTTAACAACTGCTAGCATATTTCAACGGTTGTGTCCGGCTAAAAAAAAAAGTACATTTACTGTACCTAGGAGGAAGGCATCAGGATAGTTTTGGATACTTCTGTCCAAATTAAGGAGAGCAGCAGCAGTTACAGACTACAACAGGTCAAACATGGACTCAGTTAGCCAAAAGAGGAACAAGGCACCATAGCGTCTCATAAGAAAATAACACTGAACCAACCAACAGGTAAACCTTTCTTCAAAAGTCTGAGAAAATTCTGTCTTCAAGCCAAGTTAAAGAGAATGATGGACAGAAGAGGGAAGTACTTGTTGTCGGAGATTCAGTCCTCTGAATTACCTCCAGCTCGATAGGCCGTAGAGATCGGAGTCAACCATAGTCTGCCAGGAGCAAGAGTTTCCCATATAACCCAAACAGTGCACCAGCTACTGGCAAGGTCAGGTGAAGATCCTTTGGTTACAGTTCACATTGGATAAAATGACATTGGAAAGACACTTGCGTATTCTTTGTGAAACAAATTTAGGGAACGTGGGACAAGCTAAGGGCCAAATTAAAATCAGTAACTTTCTATGAAATCTTTCCAGCACCAGGGAAAATACCACATTAGCAAAAGTTAATATTTACCCATAATGCATGGATGAAGGCATGGTGTGACCATGCCACTGAAATGCCTTTCACCGTAAGCATTTCTTTTACCATTGAGATTGACTACATCTACAAGAGAAGGGGGCAAACATTCTAGGAGCTAGTCTTTAGGGAAGTGTAGAAACATTTAAACTAGATTTTGTGGGGTGGACAAAAGGAAGACACAAAAAAGTCAACACAACCTAAAGAAAACTTAATCGAAAACACATAAAGTAACTTTTCTCATTTCACCCAGTTTGTCTCAAGCCCAACACATGTCTACATCTCATCTTTCAAACAATAAAGACAGAGTAATAAGAACAGAAGTTACTGATACTTTAAGCAATAGTGGGTGAAAAAAATAATTTCATCTTCCTCTTTTGTATTTGCGATAAGGGCTTCCCAATCCATGTTGGCAAAGATAAAATTACCCATGACCACTATGTCCACTTTGTTTCATGTATGTCTTATTTGATTAAATAATATGATATTATCTAACATATAATTTGGAGGCCTGTAGCAAACTCCAATAAACAAGATCTCTGCAGAGTGAAACTGCCAGAAGGATAAAAAATGGCAAATATCATACAGATATTCTGTTGTGGTACTATATATTTCATTGTTGTTTCCGTTTCAGAATGTCAGTAGTGAAAGATGCACTTTAAAATAAACCCTGAATTATTGCCTTATCCAAACATATCTGCTATCTATAAAACAGTGGTCAGACAAATTCCATTTGAACACCTGTAATCCAATAACACATTATATTGAATTACTAATATTTTGTTCAATGCAGGGTGCTGACACATACACAGGTCATTCACCAAATACTGCCTACTCTGTAAAATATACATGATTACATGGACCTGCTGATGCTTCAGTTCTTGAAATAGATTTTTTTTAGATAGCAGAACAATAGTCGCATAATACCACAGTGAATTATATGGGGTGGAAAAAACATGAAGCAACTGAACTTAAACATTTCAAAATGGGAAAAAGGGTTATTTTGAATAAGTCCTGTGATGAAGTATACAGTATAGATACAGAAGGACTTATAATTTTAGATTATTTTAAGACATTATGTTTTTCCTTTCTCATGCTTAAGTGTTTAGTTTACTGATACCACTTTGTACATAAATACTGTTTTTTATGGAATACTGTAAATAAAACAAAAACATGCTAATGCTATACTACACTACAGACTACTTCATTTGATTTCTCATTCAATGCTAATTACCTGCAACTCTGAAATAACCCTCTAATGCTAATGGTTTCTTACCCTTTCTCTGATAAACAAAATGAGTATTTCACTGTCATGAACTGTATTATTAAAAAAAAATCATAGAAACACTCTACCACAATAACTTAGCAAACTTCTCAGGTATATTAACCTTATGAGGCAAGGAAACTACATCTGAAAAAAAAAATACTATTGCAAAGCTTAGTTGAATTAACTTGAAACGTGTTTGCTCTTTGCAAGTTCTCTTATCAATAAACCTCTAATTTAAAATAAAATCTACGATGGTTTAGCTCCCCATCCAGGATTGTTTTCTGCTTTTCAGTTAATACTGCTTGTGTAAGATCTGGAGCTGTGCAATTCTGAATTGGATTAGACAAATTTGGAAAGGTATGTATGCACCATTTTAAAGATCGACCACCTGCTATCAGGCAGAACTTCCAGTGCCGTTCACTCAGTGTCAAGACAAAAGCACAAAGTGGGCCAGATCTGCCTTTAAAATAAAAGAATGCTGAACCAGCAGGAAGGGTAGATTGTTTTATTCTGCAACTTTTGAAACAAAATGATTGGCATGACATTAAATACAGTTACAGTATATAGTGTATTCCAATAAAAAATGAGGCAAAATGACGTATGAAAGAAGTGAGTTAAGCAAAATTGCAAACTATGAATGGAGCAACTGAAGAGTGCAGATTCTAGACACAGCAGTCTATAAGAGATCAGGCTCTGGTGAGATTACAGATATTCAAAGAAGTGTGTAAGCTACAAGGACTCTGATAGCTTCAGTAAGAACAAGGTAGTTACAGTGAGCTGTGATGGAAAGCTGGAGCTGGAGCTACATCTCTGCTAGTAAAACACCAAGAAACAAAGCAAATCTGGGGACTGAGACCATTTGTCAGTTCACGTAACACGCAGGAGGAATAGCCTGGTAAAAAAGGGATATCTTTTCAATCAAATTATGATTTTAACTAAAGTTTCTTCTTTACAGTGACTGATGTCATGACATATACTGTACCTACTGAAGAGAAAATGCTAAACCAAAATGCAGCTAGCATAGATGATTGTTGTAGCATGTTCTTTACATTTTGATGGAAGAAATGAAAATGGAAACACTGACACTAGAACAGAAAGTCTAGTTGATTGGCTAAATAAAAACAGTTGCTAAAATGTCTCAGTGAGTACACTGAAAATATGAGCAACTATGTGAATGTTAAGTAACTGTTAATCTATTTATTAGATTTGTTTAGAGCTTTTCAGAAGGCATGATGAAGACCTGCATGAAGAGCCATGAATCTTCTTGGGAAGGATAGATTGAATGGATTGGCTGGCTGGTCTGATTTTAAATAAATTTAGAGCTTGTTTAAAAAGAATTATAAAATACCAGATATTAGTATGGTTTAGAGTAGTAAACAGACCCAAAAATACACATTTTGAACATGACAATGTTTAAAATTTTTTTCCTGAAATTCCTAATAACACGATTTCAGCTCACGAGCATATATATGTTTGATGTTAGGTCAAGTCTAGTTGGGGAGTATGCACTGATACAGCGTGTTGCTGCACCCTCGAGAAATCACACCATATGTGCCATAACTGACGCTCCCTCACAATGCGGGTAATGTGTCTCAATCGGTATTCCGTGAGCAACCGCTCATTTCATTCAAAGTCAAACCAATGGTACTCAAGGATTTTCCGGAAAGACACAGTACTAAAGGAGTCCAGTCCTTGGTTCAGGTCACTGGATAACGTCCATGTTTCATAACCATATAGCAAGTCAGGAAGTACCAGGACTCTGAAGACTTGAACCTTTGTCCTTTTGCATAGATATCGGGAGCACCAAACACCCCTTTCCAGCGACCTTATGACCCCCCATGCTCTCCCAATTCATCTACTGACTTCATAGGAAGAGTATCCAGAGACATGAATGTCTCTGCCAAAGTAAGTAACCCTCTCGACAAGGTTGACACTCTGTCTGCAGACAGACACATTGCTGATGGATATGCCCAAGAGGTCATTAAAGGCAAGGATCTTGATTTTTATCCAGGACACTCGCAAGCCCAGACACTCTGACTCCTTGTTCAGTCTTTTGAGAGCCCTGATCAGAGCCTCCATTGACTCCACGAAGATTACAGCATCGTCAGCAAAGTTAAGATCAGTGAATCTTTCTTCACCAGCAGATGCCCCACAGCCACTGGACCCCATGACCTTGCCCAACACCCAGTCCATGCAAGCCCTGAACAGAATAGGAGCAAGAATCCATAGGATTGATGGATTTAAAAAAAATGAATGCTTGGATAACCTGGTTTGAAATACAAATAAATCATGTGCAATGTCTAGCAATGTGTAGCAATTCAAATGACTAAAAAGAATTCTAAGTGTCTGGCTCGTGACTTACAAATGGATTTCTACTGAAATTTGTGCAAGTGTGTTAACAAAGCAGGTTCAATGGTAAGATTAATCTTCTGACAATAGGGTGTACCTTCCACTGCCAGATCACATAATGCAAAGCAATGTAATACTGCAGGCTAAGCATTTTAATGATGAATAACAAAATATTACAAAGTTGACAAATCTATTTAAAATATTGAATAAAGCGATACTAATAATGTATGAAACTGCGGTGTGGATAATTTCTTTAACTATGTTAAATCTCTTGGGTATACAGTATTACATATAAAGAAAGAGATAGAGAGTGCACTATTAAAATCAGTCCGTATATGTTCTGCATATATCACACATAAGGAGAGAAGCAGAGTGCTATTAATAATCACTGCACTTAAAAGAACTTAATGTGAGCATCCAGGCCTTGCCAGCATAAGTGCATCTGTAATTAGATCATTTACATCTGGCTGCAGGCTATATAAAAACACAGCTAATATCATCTTAATGGCATATGGCCTTGCCTTTCATTCAGTTGTCTCTACTGCAACTGATGGTTGCTGAAGGTGCTTGGCTATAGATGTCATTTTGCTGACTGGTGGTCTCATAGGTGAATGTCTTTTATTATTTAAGAAAACACACTTAAGAACAACTGTAAGTGCTTTTACTTTTCAAATACACAATAGTGTTCTTTGATTTTTCCAATACCTTTAACACCACAATTCTGTCACTTCAACTGGGAAAAAAGCTGAAGGCTTTGCATCATGACACCCCAATAATTTCCTGGATCATAAACTACCTGACCAACAGACAGCAGTTTTGGAGACTCAAAGACTGTGTGTCAGAAATGTACCCTCTACATAACAGACTTCCAGTACAATAACAGTGCATGCCACCTACAGTAATTTTCAGATGACTCATTCGTCATAGGCTGCATAAATAATGGAGATATGTCAGACTACAGGAAGGTTGTGAAAGACCACCTGCAATTCAACATCAGCAAGACAAAAGAGCTGGTGGTTTACTTATGGAGTGCCAAGAAGCTTCTGTGACCTGTCACCTTTCAGGGTGAGGACGTGGAAGTGGAGCAGAACTATGAATACTTGGAGGTTGCTCTCCTGATGAAGCACCTTGCGCTCATAAAAAACACAAACCCTGAACAAAATGATAAGGGAAGCCTGCTCCATCACTTTCAAACATTTCTGAGCAATTTACCCTTGATAGGTTTCTAAGTCTAGCCCTGTGTTCTTCTTGAAAAATGTATTTTAAAATAGCATCACTGTACTAATTCCCTTCATAAATTTAAACTCTACAATCACCTGTTAATCTTGTCAACGGCACCCGGGCACAGACAGGCAGACATCTTGTTTTGCACAACCACCACACGTTTATTTACACTATTTACAGTTCTTTGGTCACAAAGACCCCCAAATAATGGTCACAAAGACCCAGTTCAGTGCACAAACCCCAAATCACACAAAGTCCTGGCCACAATGCCTTTCTTCGGGCCGCCTCCACTCTCCACTGCTTCGTCCTCCTTCCACCCGACTCCAGCCCTGAATGAAGGGAGACGGCCCCTTTTATAGCTGACCCGGATGAGCACCTGGTGTTCCCGGCATTCCTTCGTTACCACGCCCAGCGTGGCGAAAGTCTCAACTGTCCTCCCGGCTGCTCTCCGGGCGGCGTTATAAATCTTCCCCCCAGCACTTCCTGGTGTGGCGGGAGTGCTGGGGAAACAAGTCCCCAAGGCATTGGGGCGCTCCTGGCGGTGACCACGGGCCCCTACAGGAAGGGCTTCCATGCCCTCGACCCGTGGCCCCAAAGCAACCCGGAAGGCAAACCCCGTGATCCAGGCAGGGCTCTGCCCCTCTTCCGGTCCCTCCTGGCGTCCCGGCCGGGTCATGGCCCCTGGCATCCCTGACAGTGCCCCCCAGCTAGCGAAGACCACTCGTGGGTAAGAGCGACCCGTCCCGAGGGCAGCTGAGCCCAAACGGGTCCCACTCGAGGATAGCCGGGGTCCGGCCCCGCCTCCTAGCAGGGACAGGGGCGGAGACACAATCCGAGTACCAGCCCTTGGTGCATCCCTGGGCCTCGCACAGGTTGTGCTCCCCCCCTTTACCAGCACCCCGGGGCCTCCCCGATCGGCACCCCTCCGAGACCTCCAGCCCCTTTGTTCCGAGCCACTCGTTCCCCGTAGGCTCCTCCAGCTGTGGCGCAGCTGCGCACCGGCAGAGATCATTCCGCTGGCGGCCCGACATCAGAGGGCTGTTCCGCCACGAAGGGGTTCCTTCAGCCCGCCCGGGGTCCGTCCCTACAAAAGAGAACACAGGGGCAGAACCGCTGCCAAAGCACCCAGCTCGTGCCCTGCACGGGCATTGTTCCCCCCTCCAATCACCCCGGCACTTGCCTGATCGGCACCCTCTCCGCGGCTTCCGTGTCCCTCTCGATGATGGAGTCGTCGGCACCGCCTGCTCTCTCTCTGCCTGCCTCAGGGATTCCCTCTGCTCCCCCAGAGGGCAGCCAGCCATACGCGTGCACCCAGCAACGCGTCTCACCATATTGGAGGAAGCAGCACCCAGCCGCTTAATCCTCCCTTCACTCTTGGGCGCCTTGGCCAGTGCAGCGACTTTGTATTAACAAACACAAGCCCCTTTCCCATCTGCGTCCCTACAGTACACGCGAGGCCGCAGCCAACTCGGGGCGGAGGGCGCTAGGACCCGGGGCACTAAGCAGCCCGTGTCCATTCTGCGTCCTCTCGGACTCCCCTCGCCAAGATACAGCCATTAGCGCCGCACTATTTGTCAGAGGGCTGCCTACTCGAAACTGCTCATCGTTATCACAGCCATTTTCGGCAGACCCTCCCAGTTGCTATACGGAGTCGGCTGTACTCACCAAATCCGCCGTACCTCTCCGGCTGGAGATTCCAGCGCCGCGCCGTCCCGCTGTCAGTCGAAACTTCCGTAAGGTCGCGAGGGCCTTCTTCTCCAGATCCCGCACTGCAGCCCGGAGGGCACGTAGCAACTGTAACACACTCTGCTCTGCAGGCTGAAGGCACGCCCCCAGCTCCGTCAGAGCAGCCGGCAAGGACAGAAAGTCAACCGACGCGGAGCCTACCTGTACGTCAGCCTCCGACGTCGGCCACTTCCTGTGGGCCCTCTCCTCTGGCCCAATCGGGTCTCCCCCCGGCCCGTGACGAACGTTCCTTGGTCCCGCCTCTCTTCGGTCATTGGCGGGCACCCAAGACACACCGTCCAACGCGTGCCTGTCAGGGGAGGGACATCCGGTCCGCGCCATCTTGCCTCCCTTTCTCGGCGTCGATATGCCTGCCGGCAGCTCTGTTGTTGCCAGCACTCTTCGAGACGCAGCGTCTCCTTCTCCGCAGCCTTCGCGGCTGCCGCCGTGCTGCCAGTGCCCTGCAGACCGGCATGCGCCCGCCACCGACGTGAATCCGGGAAGTCCCTGCCTGAGAAAGAAAAAACACGCCCGGCCCTCCCGGGCCGGCTGCCACTAGGCAGGGGACTCACCTTCCCGGACCCGTTCAACCGAGGACACCTCCTCGGCGAGGCTTCTTCCGACGCCATGCCGTCTCGGCCTGCAGCAACGGCACGATCCCTGGAGACCGCTGCTCTCCAGCTAGGCATACCGCCCGCCCGTGTCAGGGAAGTATGGCCATCAAACGGACCCCTGGCGGTCCGTGGGGTTTCTTCTCTCCGCGGGGCTGTGTGCACGCAGCACCCGCGGAACGTGGGTGGTGTCCCCTGCTGCGCCCGGCCGTCCACAACAAATTTATTTGTTGCAGGTCCCCGCCTTGCAACAGGCGGAGCATCCTGCCGACTACGCCAGATGTCAACGGCACCCGGGCACAGACAGGCAGACATCTTGTTTTGCACAACCACCACACGTTTATTTACACTATTTACAGTTCTTTGGTCACAAAGACCCCCCAAATAATGGTCACAAAGACCCCCAAATAATGGTCACAAAGACCCAGTTCAGTGCACAAACCCCAAATCACACAAAGTCCTGGCCACAATGCCTTTCTTCGGGCCGCCTCCACTCTCCACTGCTTCGTCCTCCTTCCACCCGACTCCAGCCCTGAATGAAGGGAGACGGCCCCTTTTATAGCTGACCCGGATGAGCACCTGGTGTTCCCGGCATTCCTTCGTTGGCCACGCCCCAGCGTGGCGGAAGTGCCGGCTGTCCTCCCGGCTGCTCTCCGGGCGGCGTTATAAATCTTCCCCAGCACTTCCTGGTGTGGCGGGAGTGCTGGGGAAACAAGTCCCCAAGGCATTGGGGCGCCTCCTGGCGGTGACCACGGGCCCCTACAGGGAAGGGCTTCCATGCCCTCGACCCGTGGCCCCCAAAGCAACCCGGAAGGCAAACCCCACGTGATCCAGGCAGGGCTCTGACCCTCTTCCGGTCCCTCCTGGCGTCCCGGCCGGGTCATGGCCCCTGGCATCCCTGACAATCTCCATTTGATGAAATGCAAAAGGTTCACCTTTTTCAATCTTTCCTTATAGCTCACATTTCTTTGCCCCAGAATCAGCCTAGTCGCTCTTCCCTGGAGTTTCTCTAGTGCTACTGTCTTTTTTGTAAGATGGAGATCAAAACTGTGAACAATACTCCAGGTGAGGCCTCACCAGGGTGCTTTAACGTTTAAGTATTATCTCCTTTGATTTGTGCTCCAAGCATTGTGATATAAAGTATGACCTAATATCCTATGAGCATTCTTGATCGGTTCTGTGCACTGTCTGGATATAGATGGTGATGAGCCCAGCATGACTCCAAGACCCTTCTCATAAAATGTACTTTCAAGTTTTAAACTTTCCACTATGTATTCAAATCTAACATTTCTACTACCTATGTGTAATACCATCTACTATTTTATTTCTCACAAATTTGCCCAATCCTGTATGCTGTCTGTCTCCCACTCTTTAGCTAATTCTATACTATGTTCCCTTCCACCTAGCTTGGGTATCATCTGCAGATTTAACCTACAAATTATAATATGACATTGAGAGATGCTTTGGATGCAGTGGCTTCCCTTAAAACAAAAGTGATCAAAGCACATACAAACTCACCCTAGTTTAATGAGAGCACTTTAGCTCTTAAATTAGAGTGTCAAAAACTGGAGGGTAGATGGAGAGCAACAAAGCTGCAAATGTTTCGAATTGCATTGACAAGAGAGTGTCAAAAACATTAAAAATCTCAGTTTAAAGCCCACTCAGACTACTATTCTAAAATAAAAGATAACAATAATAATAATCCTCGTGTACAGGCTAATTTAACAAATGAAAATTCAGAACTACAGTGCAAAACAGCAACAAACATTAGCAGTTCAAACTTTATGATCTTCTTTAATGAGAAAATCAAAAGATCTTAGATTTCAGCATCACAGTGCAACCTCATACTAGCTTGGCAAACCCTGTCTCACCTTGCATTCAACACTTAGAAATTTTAATCCTGTAACAGAACAGGATGTCTTAACTTTAATTTATAAAATGAAACCTACTACTTGTTCCCTAGATCTAGTGCCAACAAAACTAATAAAAATTGCAATGGATGTTCTTGCAGCACCAACAGTATTCTTAGCATTATCAATAGTTCATTATTTCATGGCTCAGTACATGATGCACTAAATGTGTCAGTCATCAAACTGTTACTTAAAAAGTCAAACCTATTCCCACATATACTTAATAATTATAGACCCATATCAAATTTACTCTTTCTCTCTAAAATACTTGAAAAAGTAGCTGCCAATCAGCTTCAGCCTCATCTTACACATTACAATTTATTTGAGGAATTCCTGTCTGGCTTCTGCATCAGTCATAGTATAGAAAAGACACTAACTGTGTTATATACAATATTCTGATATCCTCTAATGATGGAAATTCCACTGTAGTTATGTTGTTAGACTTAAGCGCCACCTTTGATACCACTGACTATTCTATTTTACTACACTTCTGGAAAATGAAATTGGGCTTACAGGCAATGTCCTTGACTGGTTAAGTTTTTATTTATCAAGTTGATTTCAGTACATACAGAAAATGTACAGTACTCCATCACTATACACAGAAGTGAGATATGGTGTCCTGCAGGGTTCAGTACTGGGACCATTTCTGCTTTCACTTTACATGCTTACACTGGGAACTATCATTGGAAAACATCTCGGATGTTGTCCTTAATTAGATGTGTTAGTGAGTTAAAGGGGAGAATGGATGAGAACTACTTGTCTTTAAACATAGATAACACAGAGATGTTACTTATTGGAGGGAATGATGCTGATCGCAACAATATCTTGTCAATATGCAGTATGACTCAGTTGGAATTTCCATTAGTTTTACTGAATCAGACGTCAATCTAGGCATCATCTTTGACACTAGCATGTCATTTAAGTGCACTTTATGAAGCTATCCAAAACCTTAGATATCCATCCATCTTAAAAATGTTGGAAAATGAAGGTGTTTTCTAAATATGCAGGATGCCTTGAAATTAATTCATGCATTTATTTCTAGTAGGATTGACTACTGCAATGCAGTGTTTACTGGTTGCTCAAATCATCCTTTATATAGCTTTCAGTTAATTCAAATTGCTGCTGCAAGAATTATTATAATAAAATAAGAATGCATAACTTAAGTTCTTCAGTCCTTACACATAGTCCCGGTTAAGCTGAGGGCAGATTTCAAAATCCTCCTTTTAACTTATAAAACCTTAAATAGCCAAGGTCCTTATCTGAACTTATCGTTACTAACAATCCAGAGAGCACATTAAGATCTAAAAATGCAGGCCTGCTTATAATTAGATGGATTAAAACAGTGGAGGTTGAGATTTTAGTTACAGGGCTCCAAAACTGTGGAATGTTCTGTCTGCTACTATAAGAGGTGCCCCTTCAGTTTCAGCTTTTAAATCCAGGCTGAAGACTCAATACTTCAGTTTAGCATACCCTGAGTAGAGCTGCTGATTAGGTGTACAATATGCAACTGTGTTGTTTGTCATTAGCACTAAAACATAAGTAATATAATACTTATAATCTGTTACTAGTGCTCGCCAATTCTGTTCCTATTCTTGGTTGAAACATTTGGCTCTGTTGCCAAGTTGTTTGCGTGCCTATGAAAAAGTAATCTCTGATAAAGGAGCACTGGAATCATCGGGTAAAGGGTCCTTTCATCCGATTGGCTGGCCCAGCACTGACTTAGCTGGAATGGCCAATGGGGTGGGGGGACAGCTTGCTGGCCGTGGTCTCCAGGACTGTGAACAAATCTTTATCCTCATATGTGATAGCTCTGTATTTAGTGAGTGATATGAGATGGTAATGATGGATTGGCCACTTAGATCTACAAAGAGGATTACTTGTGTTCTTTTTTGGGTGTTGTATTTACCCCATTTTTTGACACCCATTGCACGCCCAACTGACCTGAAAAGAGGTCTTTCTCCAAATTGTCTTTTCCAAGATTTCTTACATTTGTCTTCCCACAAGGGTTTTTTTTTTTTTGGAGATTTTACTTGTCTCCTTAGGGAGTCAAGGCCTGAGGGCTATCAAAAAAGTGGGACTGTGAAAGCCCATTGCAGAACTCTTTATGTGATTTGTTTTTTATATTCTTACCTACATTATTTATGCATATTTTAAAGAGTAGAGGCCCAGCAGTGATCTCCAGGAACACCAATTTCAACATCACTTAATGAAAATTACACAATAACTAACTGCAATGGATAGATGCTGATACAATAAAATATGTTTTATTGTATGGTTTATGATGTTGGCTTAGTATGGAAGTGAAAACAGCATTAATCAGCAAAAAATGTATGAATGAGTGGATAGGTTTAAAGCAGGAAGAACAAGTGTTGCCGATGAAGGTCAATCTTGTCGACCATCAACATCATGCACACAAGCCCACGTCGACAAAGCAAATACCTTCATCAGAGAAGACCAATGGATTAAGTTGTCGGCTTAGGCAGCACATTTTGATATCTGCTAAGGTGCTGCACATGCCATAGTGCGTGATGACTTGAGGTACCACAAAGTTTGCACAAGATGGGTACCCAAACAGCTTATCTCTTGGTCTTTTGTTTAGTGTTCTGTCATCTCTGTCCTGGAGTCATTTTAGCAATTCAATGACTAGAAATGTGACTGACTGACAGTGTCTTCAGAAAGTAATCACCCCTTATGGATTTCTTAACATCTTTATTAACATTTGCAATATAAATAAACCTAAAAATATCTTGATTTAAGTGTGGCATTTCCTTCTTTTGTCCTAACTTTGTGAAAACTATTGGCTGTAGGGTTTGGATAGATCATCTATAAATTTGCTTGCTTTACCCATTTCTCTCTCTCTTACCAACTGATGAAGGAGCATCTCACACACCAAGAACTGAAAAGGACAACACAATGAAGAGCACAGCTTGGTAGCCATATTGAGAGGCATGTGGCCTGTTCTCAAGAAAGCTGACCAAAAATAAAGACTTAACTAGAGACATTTTAAATAACTAATAAGTCTTTTGTGCTGCCTGAAACTACACATCAGCATTTATCAGGTTGTAAAAATGTCAATATTCAAATGTACTTTGCTTATTGTTATTATTTATGAATATTATCAATAATACAATATTTAAAGTGTAACAACTCCTGCTTGTCTACTATGCCTAATTACCTGAGGTTATAAATGTAGAAGGGAAAATGGGGAGAAGTTATATACTACAATACCTTATAAACAGTGGTAAGTCTGTGATTTTTGAGGCATTCTAACAAAGGCTACATAAGAATACAAAAGGGGGAAAAGTAGAGTAATATATTACTCTACCAAGACTAAACAGACAATTTCACCATAATATTCGGTAATTATTTAAGGAAGGTGAAAACATTTTGAAGACACTGTATGTTTGTATCTATATGTCCATTTACTGAACTGGACTGATGCCATTATATCGTCAAAGGAGCTGGGGCCCATGCTGGCAGCATCAGACATGTGACTAGAATAAAACGTAGATACCTGCAGCACAGAGTTAATTTTATGATTATGAGCAACATTTGATTACAAGGATGCCAAATGAATGCCTGTGTGCAATGATGGATGTGCGCCTAATTTAGCATAGCCACAACTAAAAATGTTTCATCTCTGCCTCATCCATTGAAGGAGCACTTCTTTTAAAGCAGATCTCCCCAGTTCTGATGAAGAGCTATCAATAAAAGCACAAGATATTTTTAACTATAAGGAGCCTGTTACTCTTGTATGCTAAGCAGGAATAAGCACCACTTGAAATGAATCTAAAAATCATTTTCATTTTTCAGGCCACACAAAAAAAAAGTTTAATTCAAATAAAAAGTAATTAAGCAATAAAGCAGGTGAACTAGCTAGAAATGAGTCAAATGTTTGCAATCTGCAAAACTGCCAAAATGAAAGCACACATTAAAAAACCTATAATTAGCTAAACGATTAACAAATCAACAAAGTAATTATCTAAACACTCTAAGTGAGTAAATCTTTCAGCCTCACAAGCTGATCCTTTTCTTGATCTTTCACACACAATATTACCAATCCTAGCAGAAATGGTGTCACATTTTGTATGTGTTTAAAAAAAGGCATCTTTGCAGAAAGTCTGCCTTCCAGTCTATCCAGCCAAATGTCTTGTGCAGACTGTAATTTACTATTTTCCTTTAATTCACTTTGTGTTTAATATGTATTTCATCTTCAGCCTTTCCTGGGTGCATCAGAATGTACTGAACTGAAAAATGACAGCTCAGAAATTAGCTACAATTCTAGTGTCAGAATTTACTGAGAACCATATTATAATACTTTAATGGAAAACTGTCATTCAGAAAGCACATCTTACATCTGCATCCGCCACAGAAGGCACATACAGTATTTATTCTGGCTTTTTACTGTATAGAAGTGGTACAGTACTATCACAGCTATTAGAATACGGAGTTCAGTTTTGCACTGAGGAGGCTTCCAGATAACAATAAGGCCATGCATGAAGTGCTGGGGCACTTTGGTTTTGAAGTGGTTTTCTTTTTTGTATTCTATTTTTTCCATCATCTTAAAATTTGAACATTTACAGATGACACTTAAAAGGAATATGAAATGCTTTTTTATTTCCACAATGAACTAAAGAGCACTCATCATCAGTGGTTTTCTTGAAATCCTCACTATTATTATTAATATTATCATTACTTTAATTAATTCATAATTTAGAAGTATTAGTTTTTATTGTCATAATTATATTTTTCATAAGGTAGATTGGTAATTTGTAAATTTGTATTGTAACATGTAATATTAATGTATGATGTGCTATATTAATAACTATCAATGTTGTTGTTGTCATAATTATCATTGAAGACTTCATGTTATTTAACTAAAGGTAGCGTGTGCCTGACCTATGCTACTTAAAACTAGCTTATTATGAACTCCCATCAGAGCACAGTCCTGAAAAGCTTCACTCCACTTCACAGAGTGAGACACCCAGCCTCAGTGCAGGATTTACGTATAAGCTACACAAGCTATAGCTTAGGCCCCCTGCCTTCTTGGGGGCCCCCAAAACAAATCATATTTGGCACTTACATAGAATATCTGGACTTATAAAGGGCCCCATGTCTCAAATAGCTTAGGGCCTTATCAAGTCTAAATCCGACACTGCCCAGCCCAGTCAGGCCTGGCCAGCTTCATGAGTCAGACGCAATAATTGGCAACTGCAGGAAAGTCATGAAGAGGATTCATAATAAAGGAGGGGTGTGAAACTAGCAATCACACTTTTTTTAAAAAAAAAAAAAACACAATATATTGCCACACAGTGTTGTTGTGCATATTAATAGGCCTTCCAGAGTGGCCAGAAAAGAGGCAATAAGACAACCAAAACACAGTAAACAGTCTTCAAAAATAACATAACAAAAGGCAAAAGCACAAGAATTTAGCATAATTTCAAAAATCCATACAACCCAGCGTTGAATAGGTTAGGGTTAAGAGACAACATGAAAAAACAAGTGGGATTATGAATGAGCAACATATTCATTGAGAATGTAAAAGCTGTAGAGACACAACATTTTCCTCATCTAAGTAATGTACAGAATCTATTAAAAAGGGAAAAAATGTTATGTTGTATTGAATATATTTTTGAATATAATTCAGGGACATTGTGCTCAGTCAATATAATGCACTAGTGAAGCCACATCTGGGGTATTGTGTGCTATTCTGGTCACCACACTACAAGAAAGATACAGCGGCACTCAGATCTGTGCAGAGGAGAGCAACCAGGTGCATCACAGGACTTAAGGACTAAAAAATTTTACCTGTTAAATCTTGAGCAGAAGAGACTGTGTTGGGCCCTAATCCAGGTCTTCAAAATTCTCAAAGACATTGATAAAGCAGATCCAGCCAAATTCTTTCAACTTAACGGTGAAACACGTAGTCAAGGACAGCAGCGGAAATTAGGTGGAGCTATATTTATGACTCTAGCCAGGAAACACTTCTTTAAGCAAGGAATTGTGGGAATTGGACCAAACTACTGAACCAGAAACCTTGACAACCTTTAAGAAGGTATCTGGATGAGATATTTTGCAACTTAACCTATTAAGATAAACAAACAGGTTTGATGGATTGAATGGTCTCCTCTTGTTTGTCAAATTTCTTTTGTTCTTATGTAAAGAAAGATCAATGCCCCGAGCCAAAGCACTTATCTGACAGCTTTCACTGCTTGTTTGGTGTCCATGGATATTGCTGTATTAATACTTACACTGCAGGTAGAAAAGGGAATGGATATGAAATAGAATGAGATGCATCTACATAGTTCACGCAAATCCCCACAAATCTGCTCTCTTTTGTTGGATTCTTGAATAGAGATGGGTGATGCTTTCTAACAGTAGCACAATCTTACATACAACTGTTAACGTCCTTAAAAGTTGGGATGGATTATGTCCACAACACTATGTTACAGAAAAGTAATGATGCTCGCTTTCAGATCTTGCGATTTGGGAGTTGTCAGTAGTTACTAGAAGTGTAACATATTATTACTTAAAAGAATTCATGAAAGCTGAAACCTTATGCTCTAAAAGGAAGAGGTCCGCACATGTGAAAAAGAAAGTACACCACATACATTTTTTTCTTTTTTAACATCTGTGGGCATATCACAGTTTGACCTTTACTTAAACTGTTTCTTTAGATACAGGTGATATAAGTGAAAAAGAAAATAAAGTTTGACTCTGCAATGATTTATTCAATTAAAAATGAACAGATACATCATTTCCATCTGTGGAAAAAGTAAGTGCACTCTTAACTCCAATACTTGATGGTATTGCCCTTTCAAATGGGCATTTCCTATAACTGTCCTTTAGTCTCTGACTAGTTCTCTTGGAGAAAGTTTTTTTCCAGACCTTTATGGAGAATTCTTTCAGCTGTGCGACATTTGAGGGGTGTCTTGCGTGCACAGTATGTTTCAAATCCCAACCGCAGCATCTTGTTGGGATTCAGATCTGGGCTATGAAATGGATATTCCAGAAGCCAACATTTCTTTCTTTTCAGGAACTCCTTGGTGGATTTCTAGGTATATTTTGGGTCAATGTCATGTTGCAAGATCCATTTCGGTTGAGCTTCAGTGTTTTGACAGATGGTCTCACATTATTCTACAATAACCTCTAGTATAATGAAGACTTCAAAGTGATTTCATAATAGTGAGCTGTTTAGGCTCTGACAGAGCAAAGCAGCCTAAAAACATAGTATGCTCAGCACCTTCCGTTACAAATGGAATTAGGTTATGCTGGTCAAATGCTTTTGTTAAACATGCCTTCTGGTGCTATGGCAAATCATTCAAACTCTACCATGTTTATCAAGACCAGTTTGTTTGAGAAGTCCTGTATTCATTGGCGAACTTTGGCCTTGCTGTGATGTTCTTTCAGGACAGCAACGGTTTCCTTCAGGCACACCTCCCATGTAGATGTGATTTGTGCACTTTCACATCAAGAATGGCTACAGTTACCTGTATTTATGCACCTCTTTCATTACTACCTCCAATTCAGCGTCTAGTATGTCAGTGTTCTTCTCATGAATCCCAATGCTTGCTGAGAAATGTCAATTTTGAACCTCAGTTTAGTCTGACTTTGAAATTTACCAGTCATCCATAACATTATTTGCTAAGCTCGGTTCACTTGATGCTATTTTGTCCATTTTATTGTCATTTCCTGTAATTTAAGTTTAAATTTGCATTATATTTGTTTTGCTTTTCTTCTGTAATGTCTCAAGATTCTTTCTGATATAGAAGAAGCAGGAGATGAGCTACTGCAATGAACCCTTTCTGTAGATAATTAAGTGGCTGTGGCAGACTCAAAGAATTACAAAGACTAAAAAGCACAGTTAGCATTACCAGCAAGAATAATACATGAAGATATAAATCAAGAGGGCCGAAATTATTACAGCTTGCAAAGGATATCAAAAAGAAGGACAGAAATGAGCAGAACATCAAGTAACACAAAGAGAAGGCTGAGCAAATGAAACAAATTTGTTACTTAGGTATAGCTATTTCAGGTAAGGAAGATGTGAGGATGTCATTAAAGGAATGGCAAAAGTCTTGTTCAACATAAGAAGACATCTATCAATGAAGAGTATTAACAGAAACATAAAGAGAATACAGGCAAGGATGTTGAGGAAGGAAGAAAGAAGCACATCAGAAGTATGTTTAAGCAGAAAAAAGTGAAGGGAATCAAATCAAGCGGGCAAACCATAATATAGAGGAATACATTACGTTCACATTATGTTGTCACTGCAGAAAGATTTGAAAAAGACACATTCTAATAGGAGAAAGTCTAAGGAGAGAAGAACTCAAGGAAAGAAAAGAAATAACGAGTTGGAGACGTATTGTTTTTTTATGAATATACTTTATTTTTTTATAATTAAAAATAAATTATTATGGGGCCAGCATGGATGAGGCCACAATGGGCAATTTAACCAGGATATCAGTATACACCCCAATCTTTTCAAAGATGCCCAGGGATTTTTAATGACCACAGATGGTAAGTACGTCTCATCTGAAGAACAGCACCATATTTATAGCACAGTTTCCCCGTCATTGCACTGGGGCATTGGTATCCACACATAGACCACAGGGTAAGCGGCATATGCTTTTCTCACCACAACCTCTTCCAGCTGCAACCCTAGCTTTTTCCTAGTTGGTCTCCCATCCAAGTGCTGGCCAGACCTGAACATGCTTAGCTTCAGGTGGATGATCTGTTCTGAAGTGCATGTGGTAAGGGTTGTGATGAGTCTGGGGTAGCACTATGACACAGTGCTTAGTTCTTGTGCTTTATAGGCCAAAACATTCTGTATCCAAATCACACTATTGGCATTTGTTCATTTGAAAAGTGTAAATTCTCCCCTTTTGTGTGGGTTTTCTCTCTGGTAGTCTGGTATTCCCCCCACATCTCCAAAATTGTGACTGTTATGTTAATGTAAGTACAGATGTGTCAATGAGTGAGCTCTGGAAATGGCTCACATAGGTTAGCAGGCATTCACTTTGTTTGATTGTAGGTGTGAGAGAAAGTGAGCTTGCGATGAACTGATGTTCAGCCCAGAGCTATTTCCTGACTTGCCACCAGCATCACTCTGGCATCCCATGACCCTAAAATGGATTATGCAGATTTAAAAAGGTTATGTGACGTTAAATTTGAGAAGTTTGACGAAAACTCTAGGACCAATGTCAGTCAGTGGGCTAATATAAAGTAAATGTAATATGTTTCATCAAACCCATGGCCATTGGATATGTTCTGTTACCTAATGACTTACTGAATTCATGACATGGGCAAAGAAAAACATTAACTATCTTATGACATTTTGATTATAGAAAAAATTAAAACCTAGCCACAGTTCCTGTTGAAGACAGGTAATAGAATAATTAAAAATATTTGATATCGCTTGCCTTACGTGTGCCTTCAACTCCATACTCTGTTAACCAGAGCTTCCTCTCTCAAGCATGTTCCCATAAAACTTGCTTCTCGCACAGTGTCAATATTTTTGAGGGACCTTTCTCAGCACCTGTCAGGTTTTATATTTGCTGTCTGTGAAGCTGAACCTCTTGTCATGCCTCATACACCTTCCTCTTTCATCAATTCGCCAAAGCCAAAGTGACCAATCACACTAAAGTCAAACTGACCAATCAGATTGCTCAGAGGGACATTGCACAGAGAGCTTAGTATTTTATTACAAAAGCATATATTTTATTGATGTTTGCTTTAAAACCAAAGGCCTTTTTCACTCTAATCTGAAAATAAACAAGGTTTGTCAGATCAATGAGAGTGATTGAAAACATCAAAGAGTCTGAACTAATGATGTACTGATAAAACTCATGGAAGGCAGTTTCCACAAATGCTTCTATGGGTGGGAGTATATATATTTCAATACAATCATTTTTGCAGTGAAACTTTTGTTTTATATCAGTCTAACGTAATTATTTTCATGTCAGAGTTCTTATTTTAGGCACTTAATATTTTAATTCTTTTAGAATTACTAAACATTAAACAAACAAGTGAAAATAAGGCTACCATAGCTCACTATATATTGTATAATCGTGCGCTTTCACAGGGTAAATGTTATTGCATTTATATTCAGTAAATTTTACTATATTTCAAAGGTTTGTTATCAAGAAATGCATATTATTAATTATTTTGTTTTGACCACTAGCTGCTTTCAGATTTATTTACTTACATTTAATATTAGCAAATGCAGGGTAATATATGATGAATTCAGGAACATAAGACTTCCATCCATCCATCCATTTTCCAACCTGCTGAATCCGAACACAGGGGTCTGCTGAAGCCAATCTGAGCCAACACAGGGCAGGAACCAATCCCAGGCAGGGTGCCAACCCACCACAGGACACACACAAGCACACCCACTGGCCAATTTAGAATCGCCAATGCACCTAACCTGCATGTCTTTGGACTGTGGGAGGAAACCCATACAGACACAGGGAGAACATGCAAACTCAACACAGAGAGGACCCGGGAAGCGAACCCGGGTCTCCTAACTGCGAGGCAGCAGTGCTACCACTGCGCCACTGTGCTGCCCACATAAGACATATTTCTAAATGTAGCAATGTCATAATGATTTTGTCCTTGATATCAAATAGACAGGCAATTTCTGTATGAGCCAGGAATTTTAGGCTTGATAGATCCATACTGGGATATTATGCATGGGTCAAAAGGACTTGTCTTTCCTGTTGTTTCATGTTTTTTTATATTCTGTTTTGTTCTTTTTATGGGTCAAAGTTATACCAGGCAAAATGGTGTGTTAAATGTATAGCTAACAAATAATATGGTGATATTTTTATTACAATATTTTTTATTGTTGCTCTGGTATTATTTTTTTTTTGTAAAAGTGTAAATGAATAGTGTTTAAGGCAGCACATTTTCTCAAATCAAACATTCACTGAATCAATAGCTTACTGTTAAAAATCAGGTACTGAAGCAAAGAACAGACCATCAAGCACAAGACTACCAATGAAAGCATAAGGTCAAATGCACACAAAACTAGAAATGCACTATATTCGGTACACCTGCTCCTTAACAGAAATTAACTGCACTTTAAAACAAACGATCATGCGGCTAAAACTGTATATATCATGAAAACATGGTCAAAGCATTTAGCTGCTCTTCAGTCAGGCATTAGAATGAGCTATGTGGCTTTGACCATTGTGCAGCTGTCTTTCTACAATTTTCATGCATTACGATCGCTACAGTTTATAGAGAGCAATTTGATAAACATTAAACATCTAGTGAAAGGCAGTTCTGTTGGCAAAAGCAAATTATTAATAAGAGATGTCAGAGCAGAATAGCGAGACTTGTTGAAGCTAACACAAAGGCCGCAAATAGCAGAATAACAGCTCTATACAGCAGTGATGTGCAGATAGCAGCTGAGAATACACAATCTCTCTGACCCCAAAGCAGATGTTACCGATGTTCTAACCTTGACTACCCTTAAGAAATACCTGGTAGAGATATTGGGACAGCTTAGCTATTAGCTAAGCAAACGAGCTTGATGGATTAAATGGTCTCTTCTTGTTTGTTAAATTCTCTCTGGTTTTATGTACAGCAGGAGAAGAATGTGATGTGTTCCAATGAGTTTTAATTCAAAACAAAACCACTTTTTAATGTAAGAGAATAACACTGGAATGGCAATCATTTCAATAAACAGATGTGTCTGTCTTTCTCCTTTAGCAGATAAACCTGATGAGAAACCCTACCAAAATTTTCAACAACCAGCATGGAATTATAACCTATACTATTTTCTATTTCCTTTGTTCACAGTTTTCATTTTAAAAGTTGATCTCAACTATTTAAACTAACTAATTCAACTTTACAGATAACCTGCGGTGAATTGTTAAATCTAACACTGGTAAAACAGAGTACATTACCAGTCAATGATGTACAACATAACTGTTCATTTTTAGCAAATCACTACCATGACTTAATGGTTGACTTGAGCAAGCAATATCTCCTGAACCAATATGTATATTTATTTTTGTTTCTTTTGTTTTGGATAGACCAGAATAAAGCATTTCTGTTTTTTAAAACAACTGAAATTCCTAAGGTTTTCATAAAATTCAAGAGAATGCTGTTAAAACTTCATAGCCACATTCTGTGCTGAGTTGGCTAAGTGCCCATTCAACGAACATAGGTGCTCACCTTTTTAACTAGTTAAATTAAAGTATATTGACTTTTTATCGAATATTAAATAAAGAAATAGTGAGGATCCACCGTGAAAGAACATAGAGCTTGCAAAAGCTATATCACCAGAATGGCACTTGAAACTCTTAAATTGCCCATAAGACCTCTGGATTAGAGAAAAAAACAAAGTGGAAGCATGAAACTTCCTGTATTTTAGAGTGAAAAGGTAGGGGTCACTAGAGGGCAGTGTGTGTTCTGCACATGCAGTAAATGTACTGAAATGGCAGGAAGCCACCACTGGAACCACTATAGGTGAGAGAAAGATATAACTTCTCTGAAGTACGACATCTTCCACTAATATGCTTAGGGACATGCCCTGCAACAAAGAGCAAAGATGCTTGACCCTCAACCTGGAAAGAAAATAAAACTGTTGAAGTCTGGCATGAGGTTTATAAATAATGAGCCAGGGAGAAGAATCAGATGTCATAGAGTAGGAGATGACTTCCTGACCTGTAAACCACTGCTGTAGTCAAGATGAAGAAATGGCAAGTTCGGGGGACTTAAAATTGATCATTTTTAAACATCACGTAATGAATAACAAAATTTATTTCTATAATACCTTTTCATGCACAGAATGTAGCTAAAAGAGTTTTAGAACACATCAAAAAAATAGTTTACAAGAAAAGAAAAACAAACTAAATTTAGATAAGACTAATAATGACCAAATAGCATACCCAAATAAATTGATGTGCACTTACATAAAATGGATATACAATTAATAGAAAAGTAGAGTACTTTGTTTTTAAGTCTCTAAACATGAGTCAGATGATAAGGTCAGATGGCCAGGAAGGACAGAAAAAATGATAAAACTCCAGATAACATGGAGAAAAAGACAAAATCTGCAGGGGGTCAATGGCCAAAAGACCGATCAGCCCCCACTGTCTATTAATTTTTTTGTTAAAGGCATAATCCTGTGAATGACTTTCTTTAGCAGTAAAGTACAAATAGCTCCCAATAGTCAAGGTTCAAAGCAGAAATAAATAAGAGAAGATGAGTGTCAATGTTCAAAACAAAACCAAAAAGTCAAAAAAAAAAAAACACACATAAAAGCCAAAAGGTCCTAACACTGAACGTTAGTCCTTTTAATCCCTCCAATCTCAAATTCATTGTTTTATTTGGCAGAGTCAACGTTTGCATTTCCCTACTGATTGTATGATGACATCATATGCCACATTCACAAGAGTGGCAATGGATGCCATAACCAACAACATTAGTATGCTGAAATCAGCATATCACAATGGTGCTGCTCTCAAGAAGGGCACATGGTTCAAGACAGAAACATGGCTGATTGCATTGTCTAGTTAATAAAGCATACAGCATGGAGGCTACCAGACACGCAAGTTCCTTGAAGGCTAATGGAAGCCTCAGGAGATCAGAAATACCAGGATCTGCAATGGAGAGGGAGATCTAGTCTGTTGTTCCTATAGCAAAAGTAAGCCATTTCTCTTATGGTTTTCTCTGGGCTTTATCCCTAGCTTTACTTTATTTTAGTTTTGTTTGTTTAATTGATTTTTTTCTTTTTTGCAAAATATTGGACACAACCTAACTAACTACAGATTTCTTTCATGGATGTTTAATATTGTTTGTTGTTGTGTCAATGCTTGCCATTGCTGGTCCTCACTTGAACCTGTTGTGTCATAAACTGTATTACCTTCATGGAAACACAAGGTTAAACATATTTTTGGGTGGAACAGTCCTTTAAGGCCTGAAGACCATTTTTTGAAAGAATTCAGGTCATTTTGAAGTATTGTGCCCTGAATTGTAATCGTCTCACAGCGAAGATTCGAAGGCAGAGACTCAACAGGTAGAGAGGAAGAAGTGTTGAAGCAGGCTGACATGGCAGGGGCGCCCTTAGCCCCAAGGAAGGCATTCAGAGACTTCAGCTTTATTGTATGTGCGCATATAGACTCATCTCAGATGGAACAACGAGCAAACAACTAAAAGCAACTCTTATATTTGTTACAATTTTTAGCACACAAGTCATTATTCATCCTCATCTGACTCCACAATAGTTCACTGCTCAAATTCTGCCCCTAATTAATGTAACATTATCTCTCGGCTGGGTGGGTGTCAGACTCTTCACTGTCCTTCATATCTTTCTGACAAGCCTAACCTGCAATCCCTTCTTTCCCAGCGCTGGACAGTTATTTACAATCCAAGAGTTTACAATTCCCTTCTTATCAAGGGGCCCATCTCTTCTCAACCCTCTTGCATGTCCAGACTTTAACTTGAGAGATAATGGTGGTCTGTGGCTTATACAGGGTAATACAAATAAAAAGCTCATGCCTGTATAACTCCTAACTGCTTAAAGTCACTTTCGTTAGCAAGTGGACTAAGTCTCCATTTGCCTGACATGGATCAAAAGTCAAGGAAGCAGGTCTAAAGAAGGTGCTATTTTGATCTCATTACTTGTACTTTGTTTTCTTCCTTATGTTTCTGGCCCTGTGTGTTTTATTTGCAAGAAATTGAATGAATTCCTGTTGGAAATGCACCTTTCACATCTAACATTAATGTTCCCATCGCTCCTTCATTAGCTGTGAATATTCTGATCCTCTTTACATTAAATGCAGGCTTACTTTTCTGCTTTATTTTAACTGTGGCCAGGTTGGATTATATATATTAGGAAAATGTACCCTTTCGTCCTTTTATTCAGAATTAGAATAACTAACTAAAATGAGGCAGGCTTTGGTTTATATTTGCTATTTTTGCTCCTTTGAAGTGTTTTTGAATGTAACAGAGCTAATGGGCTTGACTGTAGGCTGCCTCTTGAGACAGAGCTGCTTGTACTATTTGAACTACAAGAGAACTCCAGACTGAGTTCAGTGCAAAACATATGTAATGAATTTCCACTTGAATTTCAGCCAAGTAATTACATTTTTTGAATTAGTATTTACAAATTAATACGCCTTTGAAACACAGCACTGTGAGTGAATATGCCATTTATCTTATACCTTTTTTTAAAATATTCCAATAATAAATGTTGGCATCACATGCCATTAACAAGAAAGCAAAATTTGCTAGGAAAAAGGGAGACGTGGGGCGTGGCAACAGTAATATTTTTCCGATGCACACGATTGAGTTTTATCATTTTTCTCGCCTGAATGGTCAGACTGCACATAAAAATTATCATTCTCTGTCTTGCTAAAACTATTAGCCAGCTGACCAGATAATCCTGGCCTCCCATCCTGGCGATAAGAGTGGTGTTGATCTGAAACTGACCTTGAAATTTTTGCAGCCTTGAATTAAAAAGCTATCTTTTACTTTCTTATCCATAAATGCTTGTACAGTGGATTGGTATAATATAGCAATCCATAAAAAATTGCACCCAAGAAAGATAACAAGTACATTAATTCATGACTTTTTTATTGCACAGTAAAAAATACTATAAATAATTTGCCTGTGAAGTTTTAAGCACATCAAATCTGTGAAATAATTAAAAAATAAGGCTTATGGTTATATAAATATGGAAGGTAATTAATAGCATATTGTGGAGTGTTTTTTTTTTTTTTTTGATTTGGCTCAGACAAATACAAGATAAGAAAATTACAGTCATACATTTTACAGATTGTTTTATTTATCTCATTAAAACACACAATGAAATCCAATGAGATCAACAGAAAGAGCATTTTACATAAATAAATGGGTTACCTTTTTTCTCGTTGACATAAAATGGAGCACTTAGCCTCAATGATAAAAAAAACAAAAATATAAATATATCTTAATTAATTCATTTATTATACCAAACTTCCTTTAATAGCCATGTTTTATTCTCACATCCATCCATTTTCTATGGTAACATTTTCCATGCACTGCAGCCTACAGCAAGAACCTGTTCCAGTGTAGACAAGCATACATTGCAGGTCATGAATACAATCTAATCAAATTCAATTTAATCTAATTAGTTGCTCTAAAGGGCAGAGCACTTGTCCTTGCCAAATGATAAGGTAATATGCTGTTATTGATAAGGCGCATACTTCAACTTGGATAAATCTGTATTAAATTTAGGAAGAATAATTGATATGGTTGTTTTGAACATGTTTGTTTAAAGGTGAGTTTTGATTGGCTGAATAGTGTTTTTTGCCTGCTTACTTAATAGTGTTGACTTGAAGCCCATACTTTTTTTTTTATCAAAACCAAGTGTTAATCACAGTAATAGTTCTTGGTTTCTATTATGAAATCACACTCACATCTAACTTGTGAATGCAACTTTATGTGTGATTTGAAGGGCTAGTTATAGCTCTTAGTGCCAATAAGTTTAGATTAGCACAATGTTCACAATATTGTCACATATCAGCCATTTTCATGTTGCATCTGTCCGGTAATTGGCAATGCTCTGTGCTGTGTGTCTTTCATCAAAGGTGTGTGTTTCTAGTACTGAATTCTGAATGCCCTATTTGTCATCAATAAAATGACAAGTTATTTTAACATAAGAATCAGCGGTTAGAATGGTCGATGAGTCAGTGGTGATAGCAACATTTTCTGTTCTTGAAAGTCTAAGTTTAAGGGAGGATGCACTCTTTTCATAAATGTCATCTATTCTAACAGTTATGGTTTTTCAGCAGGGTACGCCATATTGGGGTTCAATGTAATGCATGAGCTCCTTAAAGCCTTTCCCCTCTACAAAGCTAAGTGGCAGCATGCATTTAGTGACCATTTCAGTTACTAGATGCATACTTCTTTCCACTCTGCTAGCATCACATTTTAATTTAGTATTAACAAATGAAGCAATGCTGTTTTGGCTAGTCGTACTCCTGGACATATCAGCATCAGTAGACATTTTATGTCTAAAAGAAATGTGGTGGTGCATTGTACCACCAAGTTTTATTTGGCACAGCTTGCACTGAACAGTGCTTTGGTCAAGTTTTTCAAAATGTCTTCAGTCCTCACTACACTCCTTGTGGGTCATTGTGTCCACTTACAAAGATAGCGTGCATCTGACTGTGGTGCTGCTAGTTTGGGGATGTCAGAACATACTACCCACCTCCCAACCTATACCCAGTCAGAAAAATAAGTACTGTATGTACAATCTTGTGCCACTTTCAGTGATTTACCCATGAAAAATACATTGTGATAAGACAGAACATGTCAAACGCGACATGCTATATTCAGCTGTGTATTGTTTGTTGCATATTATTTGGATTTCAATGTACAAACATTCAAATATATTTGTACCTCCACCTTCAAGCACTGGGGTACACTTTGAAACATGCAAGTGTACTTTCGGGAGCTCAGGTGTTCAAGTATTCGTTCCCATCCCTAGTTGGCTGTCACTAAATATGGTGTTGATATATTTTGTGCAAATTATGCCATATTAGCTAACATTCCTTTAATGTGAATTCAATAAAACCCTGCGTCATTTTTCATTTCTCGGTTATTGATGTATTTTTTTGATTTTGACTTCTGATTTTTACTTTGACATCGTGTTTTGGTTGCCTTCTTATTGGTCTATTTTTAACTTTGAACTGATTTACTGCCTGACTTTGATATTTTTGCTTCACATAACCATGTCTTAGTGATATTTTTCCTCACAATAATTCTTTCGACACCAGCGTGTCATAGTTCCTAGTTCTAAGGGTTATACTATTGCAAGATTCTTCCAATAAAACTTTCAGATTGCTTTAGCACATTCAGAATGTAGTAATTCATCCAGTTTAGAACTATTCATCCATCCATCCATTTTCCAACCCGCTGAATCCGAACACAGGGTCACGGGGGTCTGCTGGAGCCAATCCCAGCCAACACAGGGCACAAGGCAGGAACCAATCCTGGGCAGGGTGCCAACCCACCGCAGGACACACACAAACACACCCACACACCAAGCACACACTACGGCCAATTTAGAATTGCCAATCCACCTAACCGGCATGTCTTTGGACTGTGGGAGGAAACCGGAGCGCCCGGAGGAAACCCACACAGACACGAGGAGAACATGCAAACTCCACACAGGGAAGAACTATTCATCACTTTAAAAATTTTCATCCATCCATTATCCAACCCGCTATATCCTAACTACAGGGCCACGGGGGTCTGCCGGAGCCAATCCCAGCCAACACAGGGTGCAAAGCAGGAAACAAACCCCGAGCATAGTGTAAAAAGTTTCACCCCTCCTAATTGAGAATTCATCATTTGCCATGCATATCTAAAGAAAATCCTTTGTGTTGACTTTCTGGGCTCCTCTTTGCACCTCCAGATGTTTACCACATTGAATATCCCAGTTAAAACGCGATGGTTTAGTTCCAGTGGAATTCTAATGATACCAGATTAATGTGCAACAGAAGTGAGATGGTCTTCCCATCAGAACCACCTTTAGAGCCTATATTTAACTTCTGCATTGTGATATGTTTTAACTCAATTTTTTGACCTCTGTAAGTACCATATGTGGAGGATGGTCGGCTGTTTACCCCGGCCAATACCCCCAAGCCGCCAGGTGGAGCCCTCCTTGCAGCATGGAGGTCCCCAGAAGACCAGCAGGGTATCATGGACAATGGAGTTTTTATGCACCGCCCTGCTGGATGCCATGGGGGACACGAGAGGGAGCTGCAGGGAGGACCGAAGAGTTCTTCGTGTCCTATGACCCGGAAGTTTGTCATAGGAAGAGCGACGGGCTTCCGGGGTGAGAAAAAGCATTGTTTACCCTGACCCGGAAGGAATAAGGACTTATGGACTGTTGGATTGGGAACACTTCTGGGTCGGGGGATATAAAAGGACTGTGGGAGCTCCCAGACGGCGAGCTGAGTTGGGAGACAGGGTGGCAACGCGTCTGGATGTGGAGGATTGGTTTATTGTATTTTTGTGATTTATTATTGGAGAATTGTGGAGAGGAGCGTGCTTTGTGCACATAATTATTATAATAAATAACTATTTGGACTTTTATCTGGTGTCTGACGTGTGGTCTGAGGGTACAAGGGTGCGAGAAAACCCTTAACCTGTCACACATATTATGCACCTTAATAGAATGCCATGCTTAAGATATTATTTTATACTGAAGTCATCACTATTGATTTGTCAATACAGGAACAAACCCTAGATAAGGCACACTCATATAGAAATTCAAACTTCCATGTAAAGGGTGATTTTAGAGTTGTGCATCAACCAAACCTGCACATGGACATGTATGGGACATGGGAGAACATCAGGCAAATACCCGGTCAGGTACTAAATCCTGGAATCTAGAGTTACTGTATGAGTCAGCTGGGCTGTCCATTGTGATACTGTGCTGCCTATTTAAGTTGAAACTTATATTTAATATTTAAATATTCAATAAAAAAAATATTTTTCCTTTAAGCACAATACATTTCTTCTTAAAGAAAGCATTGACCAACTAAAAGATTTGAGAATTATAAAGCACTTGTAGCCAGGTATTTCACAAATTGCCACTTGACTCTTATGCTTTAAAAAAAAAGACATGCTGTGATGCCTTGCTTTAAATCTGTTTCTTTTTTCATTCGGATCACAGGAGTCAGAAGAAAGAAAAAGACCTGCCTTAATCGAAGAATTTGTATGAATAAGACAACCACTTCAAAACATTGTGAATGGATTGAGAATGTGTTGTGAAAGGGTAGAGTGCTGGGGAAGATCTGAGCTGAAGGTGAAGAAAAAATACAAAAACAAATGCTTTTATCTTAAAAACACCCCTGCCCCAATAAAGAATAAAATCCATTATTTGGAGAGTATTTACAGCAAATGTTGAGGAAAACATTTCTATTACTGCATTTCCTTGGTGTATTCACCTTGAGTCCTATGATGCCTGCAGAGAAGAAATAAATAAATAAAATGGCCATCACTGTATACTTTAGGTGGTGGATGGAGGCAGTGGGTTAATGCAGGTCACAGCAAAGCTGGCTTCCCTTTAAAAGCTGTCTGTAATGCCTTTCACAGTATGGGATGTGCAATTTTAAAAAGGATGGGAGAATAGGTAACATTTTTTAATTTTAGTAGAATTAAAGACAGAAAAATAAAGAGGTGAGACATCACTCCCAAAAAACAGGCAGGAGGAGGATAACTGTGAAATTAGTTTTTTTTTTACAAAAAAACTGCTGTCCCAGGAGAGAGCAACAAAAAAGTTTTGCTTTCTGAATTAGCATATCTCTGTCAAATTTGTTTAACCTAATTCAGGGTCACTATAAACCAAGATTTGTCTCAACAGTATTGTGAGCAAGGCAGTAACTAATCCTGGTGAGGATGCCACCTCCCAGGGCCAATTCCATCCACAAGGTGCAAATTTGGACTTGCCTCCTACTCTAATATGAATGCTCTAGGGCAGGGGTATTCAACTAAAATCTACAGAGGTCCAAATAGAGAAAATTTCTTGAGGCAATGGTCCGGAAGATCATGTCTATTTAGTATCATATATATTTAAGTAGCCTAGTAGTTGTATCAGCATCTGCATGTAATCAATACCACACTTTCAAATCAAATGAGTTCAGTACAGTTCAAAAACTTGACAATATTTATTGTCACATAACTGAACATGTATGTATGACTGCAGATATGTATAATGTTCCGTCACAGTATATAATGTTCTTAATTTTACTAAATAAAAGTAGGGCTGCATTTCAAAATAAGACAAAATAAATAAAATTAAAATTGTGCATGTTTAAATAAAATGCTCAACTTAAGAAAAATAAAATAAACGGAGAAAAAGCTTGAATTTCCCGTTTCTGTTTCACATCTTGACTCCACAGTCTCAACCAATTTTACAGATAATAAATCTCAACACATCTTAACAATTAAACAGTTTTAAATGCTCACTTTCTTCCCCTCTTATATTCATCGCGCCACTTTTTTGCTCAGTGAGAGAACTGAGCTCTATATCTTGTCCTGCCAGGGTTTTAATATTGGGCTCTGAGACTAATTATTTTCTGTGATCTCAATCGGATTTGAGTGGGTATGTTTGTTCGAAAACTTTGTTTCGCTTAACATGTCGTTTAACACTGGCACGTTTAACAAGTGCCACGGTTTCTGAAAACATGAGACACACTGGTTTAGTGCTCCCAGTGGGAAGTATGTCCATTCCGGATTAAATGCCCTATTTTCGCTGTCCACTTTCCTTTTTTTTGGAGAGCGCCATTTGTTCCTTATTTTTCAGTCCCTTTCTCCGTCTCACCCGTCTTTTCTTTTTCTGTATCTGTATTTGTATTTCTCACTTTGATCTGTATTTCTCCCCCATTTTTTCTACATGTACCGCTATTTTTCTTTTTCTTTCTACCGTCTCTCATCTACCTGCGCTGTAAAGTAAAGCATCCATCCATCCATTTTCTAACACGCTGAATCCCAGCCAACACAGGGCACAAGGCAGGAACCAATCCTGGGCAGGGTGCCAACCCACCGCAGGACACACACACCAAGCACACACTAGGGCCAATTTAGAATCGCCAATCCACCTAACTTTCGGATTGTGGGAGGAAACCCACGCAGACACGGGGAGAACATGCAAATGGAAGCGAACCCGGGTCTCCTAACTGCGAGGCAGCAGCGCTACCACTGCGCCACCGTGCCGCCCTAAAGTAAAGCAATGTTCGCCAAAAAGAATCCACAGACTTGATTGGCTGAGTGGTATCATGTGAAATGGCTTAACGCGCATACCATTGGTCTATGCATTTCCTCAGCCGCTAAAACATTACCGTAAAGACTACAAAAGATGCGTCGGATAAAATAGAAGCGCCCCGTCAGGTTTTAAATTATAACCTTCTACTTTGGCTGCAAGTCTGGCTCCGTATGAGACAGCTTCTGGGTCCGGACCTGGACCGCGGTCCGCCTGTTAGTGACCTCTGCTCTAGGGGATATGGGAGGAAAACAGGATCTACAAAGAAAAAAACACTCAAATACACGAAGAATGTGACAAGGATCGTACAAAAGATTCAAACCCAGGATGCTGGAGGCATGAGTTAGCTGCACTAACCACTGCACCAGTCTGCCACCCTGCTTTGTGAATTACAAATTTATTTTTATTTTTGGCCAAGTTCAATCTAATATATAGTTCACATTCCCTTTAGCTACCACAGCTACACTTGTTACAACACAGCATTTTAAGCAACCACTTGCCATGTCTTCCCATAGGCTTTTTCTACTGACATTTTCCAAGCTTTAAACTCTTTAAACAATATAATTGTCTAATTCTGGCTGAAATAACATGCAGAGTTAAATCTGTGTTTAAAGGAGGTTAATTTAAAAAGAAAATGTAAACAGAGCACTTATATTTCCTGGTAAGCTACAAATAGTCAAAAAGTCATAGATAGCTGAGAATTCGTTTTGATGTGCCAAGATTTTTCAAACAGAGACGTTCGTTTGCACAATAATATTCACATGTTCACAGGATGTAAAGAACTTCACATTGTACATTTCCAAATGATAAAAACACGCACATTTTAATGAGGAAATGTCTTTACAAACATAGTGTTACCCAAGAAACAATGTTCTCAGATATAGCTTTTCCTGATCAAAATAGAATATGAAATTTAAACCTATTTGCTCAAAACATGTTTCATGTAGGTGATCAAAAATGTACTCCAGCCTGAAGGATTTCAAGCTTCTCTAGAAATTATGTGTAGAAAGCTAAGAGAGGACAGCTTGAGAGAGGGATGAGATAACACCAGATGTGGTGTGTCTGAGGCATGGATTTTGTAATCACTGGCCTGTATATTGTGTCCACACTAGTATCATCGTTATATGATGGAGAGACCCTGAAAAGGGAGTACTTTACCCCAGGAGTCAGTGCAATGTACAGTGTCCTTCACAATGAGTGTGAAAGCCTAGCCTTCCTTAGGCCGTAAGGTTCCTTGAGTGGATAAATAGCAAATAAAGAGTTAAAATAAGATGGAGGCGGCATGGGCTTGGAGGATTAGGACAGCAGTCCCAACTGCTATTTCATTTAGTGTGCTGTGTCTCTGAACAGGTTGCCTACTCTGATGTTGGCATCTAATTGCATTACTTTGTGTAAATTAGCTCATTTTATTTCATTTTAAGATACGCTTTATTTAGTTTCAAGCAACAGATACCATGTTAAACTGGTACTTGAAAGTCTTTCTAGGTTAGTACAGTAAAACCTCGATTATCCATCACTCGATTAACCATCTGTATCAGCTAACCGTGAGATCCAAAAAAAAACCACAAACAACATACTATGTTTTAAACATTTCTCAAACATAAAACATTTCTTTGGTCTCTATGGATATATTTAAACATACAAGAAAGGCTCCACCTTCTTGGTTATAGGCCATTTATCAATCAAGAGTGCCTTACTTTATGTGCTGCTCTCTACTATGGAATGGAGCTCTCACCCTTAGCTTTAATAAACCTTGCAGATTGGAGCATATGGCAAACTTCCAACTGCTTTAGGTGCTCTTAATATACACCTTATTACCTCAATCACTCAAGATATGAAGACAAAGTATAGAAAGTTAAAAGCAGCATGATACTTATTACATGAATAATAATACCAAGTAGAACAAGGAATAATACAATAGGAAATAATATTGATAATAAAGTCTGGATATATATAGTCTTTCAGAAAAAGTATACAGAAAGTAAAAGATTTCAAAATTTAATGGCCCAGTGCAGCACTGATTTAGCAATCGATATTTATGAAATGCTTTAGCTGACTATCAGATGAAAACAGTTGCACGCTGCTGGTGCCCCCTCCTGACATCACTGTGTCGTCTTCTCTTGATGTCACTCTCGTCCTCTTTTTCTGTCATAGCTATGTCCTCTTCTGATGTCGCTCTCAGACAAGGCATATTTACTATAAAATTCCATAGGAGTGTCACAACACGTGATTGCTACATACACCTTATTGGCTGGCTGTCAATATGATGGATGAATTTACTCATAGTCTTTAATCTGTTTGAGTATGTCAGTTTTGTTTTTGATGTTTTAAGAATTTTCCTGTCCCAAGCTGTAAACTGGTTTAGCAATTTCTAGTCCCACGGCATCTCCTTCTGTTTGCAGGTTGTAAAGTAATCGGATACAGCTTAAATTATTGGCATGTCTTCCTTTCCCAGGCTGAAAAACAATTTAGTAATTCTTAGTCCTACTGCTTGAAACATTTCCTGGATTTCTGCTTCATTTAAACAGATACTGCTGTGATTGATACTTGTACAATTCAGGAAAACAGGATGCTTTGATGTTAAAACTGTTCATTCAAGCATCCTGTATTGTTTTAGCTTGTTTGGCTTGAGCAAAATATAATGAAAATATAGATACAAAATTGCAGATTTTGCACACCAGAACACAGTGTCAGTTATGTGCCTTCAGTTTTAATAGCGTTTCATAGCTTTTCTCTTTTGTTGTAATTAATTTACTATACACTGTTATGTCCGATAAACATATGCATGTGGTGTTGGAATTGTCATAAAAAAATTGAAATTATTAAACATTTACTAAACTGCAAATTGCTTTAAGTTAAGGAAGGAGTAGGAAGAACAACAGTGAACAGTATAAAGCGTAATGCCAACAAAATTGAAAAACATGTTGAAAATGAATACCATCAGTGATGTTATTCTGTACTAATGTTAATGTTCTTCTGTATTGCAATTTTCTATTTAAATTCTGTTATGTTTTGTTAATATATTGTGATGTGCAGGCAGCTTGTGATGTGCTGTGGGAGAGCAGAAACTGATGTAAGTGATTGGACTGGGTAAAGAGCTCCTGTTCTGAAAGGGGTGGAAACACCTCTTAGTAGGTGAGTAACAAAAGAAGTTAGGAGAAAAGGAAGGTGAGGCGGAATGAAGTTTTGAGTAGGGAGTCAGGAAACAATAAGGAGTACTGTTTGCAGCACAGAGAAAAAAAGAACATAAGTGTCAGGAGATAAATTGATTGGTAGGGAAGCTTTCTTTTGAGTTTTTATTTGCTCTTTAACCCATATAACAGGGTATAAGACAGGGCACCATTTGTTATAGAAAAAAGACTTGTAAAACGTAGAAAACGCCAGTACCTTTGAGTTGTGTTGCTTATTAGTCATTACAATATCATATGAATTAATTCATTTTGTTTATACTATATTATATTTTTAATATAGATTTGTTTTATAAATAAATATGACTATTCACTAAACTAATGTATATAATATTTAAAGTCATGGCCTTGGTCCCAACTCCTGATGGATAATAGAGATTTTACTCTACCTAATGTTGTCTCTGTCAACTTCCTGCACTTGTGCTGTTAGTCAGAAATGACGGCAATGGTCACTGAGTAGGCCCTGCAGTTGTTAATACACACTCAGGGATTATTTACAGGTGGCGTCAACTACAGCCAGAATTATATGACCAGACATACTTTGGGCAAGAAGCAAATAAAAGGATGAGGACTAATTACATATTAAATCAATTTAATACAAATATCAATAAAAAGTATAAATATAATCTGCATTTTTCTGCTGAAGTTTTATAAGGTCAGATATTTCAACAATTACAAAAAACTGAAACACTGAGAAGTGCTAGAACACATAAAAGTCTTTGTGCTACACTGCAAAAAAAAATGTCAATGCAAAAACTAGAAGAAAAAACATCAAGAGTTGCTTTGCTTTTTTTTTATCACCTAAATCTGCCAAATGAGGCAAAATTTACTTAACTAGATTTCTTAAGATAAATAATCTTCAATCAGGATTTCTTGATTAGTCAATAATTCCTTCAATGAGAAAAACAAAATTTAATAGCTTCTGTGACCACAACGAATTGCCACTGAGCCCAAGGCCTCAGACACAATTTCATGCAACACATTCCTGGGTTCAAATAAATTATTTTTATTAGTCACCACCACCTTCCAACTGAACACAGCCAATATCAACACAAGTACAGATTATGTGAATTCTCTTGTTCCCCGTCTGCTCCTCCTGGTGCTTTCTGACTCTGACTGCATGAGGTATGGTGATGAATTCTTTTTAAGCTGGACCAAAAGCACTACCTGTTGAGAGCACTTCCAGGTCGTGTAAAAAACCAGGAGGGCCTTGCCCTGATAACACCCTCTAGAGGCATCCAAGGACCCCGACTGGGCTGCATTTCTGCACTCAAAATCCCATGCAACTCTGCAGGACAGTGCCACATGATGTATGGTGGGGATGAACTGCTCACGGATTCCAGCTTTATCCAGTCCATCCAATGTTCTATTATCTCAACTGAGGCTGAGGCTGCCAGGTGTCCTGGGGCCTCATGTATAAACGGTGCGTACGCACAGAAATGTTGCGAATGAACGTTTCCACGTTCAAATCGCGATGTATAAAACCTAAACTTGGCGTAAAGCCACGCACATTTCAACGGTACTTCATACCCTGTCATACACAAGTTCTGCGCTCGGGTTTTGCAGACTGGCAGCACCCAGCGTCAAAGCAATGCTACTGTTCCTGTGTGGTTTACCTTTCGTTTTCAAATCCACATCCCTGACGCGGCTTTACAAATACACTGACATAAACCGCATATTGTTTATTAGTTTAATGCATTTGATTGTAATTAACCTGTAACAATATAATGGTCCACAGAATGGTCAAATTATTGTAAATACCATAGCTGCTTTAGTGTTGTTACTCTCACTGCACCTTCTTCTTCTTCTTTTAGCTGCTCTCATTAGGGGTTGCCACAGCGGATCATCTTTTACTATATTACTGTCACTGCACCACTCGGAGCAGCTGATCAGAAAGAGAATTATCAGTATACAGCATCAAGCACACGCTGCCTCAGCCATGCTTTCTATTTGAACTGCTCTCATGCTTGTCAAAACCTTTACTGTACGATCCTCGTGGTTCAGAAACAGTTTCATCCCAAGAGCTCTAAACGCAATCAGTCACTCCATCAACTGCTCCATGTAGAAATGTTTGTACTTATAAGTACAATTACCTCACTGTAAACTTGCGATACAGTTATAATATTGCAACCAGAGCCACTTTATAAAGTGCGTATTTACATATGATGACAATATCATTTTTACGCTGAAATGCAGCAAAATATGTTTATTATATTATACAGATAAAACTAACTCTATTTAAATAATCTATATTGTTAATAATTAAAGGACACGGTGTCACTATGTTAGCAAGTCTGCTAACTGCTATCTGGTGCTCTGTTCACGGATTGTTCCTGCCTTGCACTGTATGCTTCACTGGGACTGGCGTGAAGGATAGAATAATTAAACATGTACTACGAAGATATTTCAATGTTCCTTAAAAGTTTTGAAGAATCGGCGTTATAAGCTTAAAGATGACTTAACGTCTATTACAGAGCTGATTGTGTGGCGATTGGGTATTTGGAGAAAGAAAAGTAAGGACAGGAATTGGAGCTTAGTACGTTTGAAAGAGACAGTACTGCTGCAATAAATTATTTTATTGAAGGTCGCGCACAATCACTGTACCACCATGTTTCCATGTTTAATAACATGCTTTAATACCTATTATCATGAAAATGATATCACGTATACATCTCAGTATTTTAGTTATTCAGAGAGCTGAAATATCATGAATGTAATGGATTCTGTGTCCTGTCGGAGGTAGAGAAAGCCGGTTTAAGAAGCAAGTAGTGATTCACACACATAGAACACAAAGAAGATCAAATACAAAACAAAACATTTAACGTACTACTTTAATTACGATGGGATTTGAGAAAATAGTAAATTAAACGATTGTAAGATTAAGTTTATGATGTTCTACTTTAATGATAAAATAAACTATGTGATTAAAGTGGAAATTTTGAGATTAAAATTGACATTTTGTGCTTTTTCCCCACTGTGTGCTTTTTTTCTGTGTACCCTAATAAACTTTCATATGACACTCAGACGGTGGGCTACGACTCACCTTTTCACAGCGACTTTGATATGTGACTTCTTTATTATTTCGCATTGTGCAATTTTGTGAATTTGAGCTTTCGAGTTTCTCCGACATGCTATGTCACTCGATCAGCTTCCTTTTCTTGTTTATACCACTGTTTAAACCAACAAATAGTACGTTTTTCCTTGCCTCCACTTGGTATTCACTGAAATTGTTCTATTTCTCCTCGTGGTTTTGCCTTTGTCTTTTCACAGAACACTGAGCTTAAGGGCTATTTATATTGATTTATATATTCAAAGAGGCATAATTCTAGGAGTTGGGGCGGGACAGCAGGCACGTGCATCATGCGTTACTTTTCAAGCTGATCGGGATTTGTGTAGCGCAACAATGTGGAAGTTTGCATACGCACAGATTCCTGCATCTGGATTTTTCTGTGCATACGCACATTCCCGCTTTTGTGCTTATGTCATGTTATACGGCGTTATACATGAGACCCCTGGTCTGGGTTGTGTCTCCAACTATGCAGTCCTTCCATTAGAACCTCACAGCCGGGCAAGAAATCACTTTCCATCCTGGTTGGAATTCCCATCCATCCTCTATTGCACTTACACTTGATAGAATTTTTTTTCACTTGCTTAGATTTAATTTTTCACAATGTACACTGTTCTGTTTGGCCTGCTCTGCTGTAAGCCCTGAACTCAGATTTCCCTTTGTCATTTTCAGGCTTCTGTATTGTCAGTAACCTAACAAACTATGCCCCATTTCTAATGTTTCTGCCATCTTAAAAGGAAGTGAATTACGTTGACTTTTAGATCGTTAGTTTCACTTCAGGGTGACTTTGTTGATGTTCAACTAGTCTGCCCTACTTTTCTTAAATTAAGCATTCGTCCAAGTGATTTTTATGTTCTGTTTAAGAAATAGGGTACATACAAGTGGCAATGTGCAAATCTGATATCATTAAGTAGTTTATTAATGAAAAGACATCCAGTCTCTCAACATAAGTCATATCAAAAGTAAATTGATTCCACAGTGTGTGAGGAACTGTGCTCTGCTTATGGAACATTTCTTCTATTTTGATCAGATCCTCATTAGGTTAAGGTCAAATACCGATTATACACGATTATATGCATAAGTGTAGTTTGGAGAGGTAAAGTCATATTAGTGAAGAGCACAGACATTGCAGGGCCAGACTGCCAAAGGATCAAGTCTGTGAACATCTCCTGGTCAACATCAGAGGTCTTCTGGCCCAAAAGTGATGCTTAACTAAATAAGTCCTAGGATATTACAAATTTGAGCAATTAATTATTCAAATTAAACATTCAGATCATAATATAAGTAAGTTTATGAATTCTGTGCTTTTCAACAACATCTGTATGAACTGTCGCACAATGCAAGTGGTATCAAAGTAGAAATACTTCTGATTTAATAAATATGTAAATTTGCTTATTCATTACCATAGTTTAAACAGCAAGTAGAAATATCAACATAAACATACAAATTTATATTCTTTCTTCCACAAAATGAAATGTCCAACATGGAAGACTTTAATTTAAATACAGGCTTGTTACATTAATGAGTGGATTACATTTTCTCCTTTTTAGAAAGACATTTTGTTTTTGTATAGATTGTATTTCTCTTGTCTTGTTTTTAGCTGCATAGTTTTAACAAAAGCAGCTATTGCTGTTATAAAGTTAAACAACCTTTGGGTAAAACATAATGCTGTTTAGCCTTTGAGAATTAATGCACCAGTGTCTGCGGTACCACATTATTTCTATTGATGACTAACTCTTAATAGTGGTGTCATAATGAACTGCAGACTAAGAAGCCAGAAACATCTTTAGGCAGTGGGGACACTGCAGAATTGGCTTTAGTATTCCACAGGACATTGGGTGCAAAAGTCTGCTATAGCAGATTGTTAGTACATGCAATAAACAATAATTCCAATTAATCATGTTGCACCATTTAGACAATCTGCTCAGACTGAAATATAATTTCTAGCAATAAGCGTTATTCTGTGGAGATTTTAATATTCCCCTGTATGCACATTATAATCCTGTATTTCATACAAAAAGCATTAACATTAACTAGTTTTACAAAGTTTATTGCAAATAATTGTATTTTTTTATTTCAAGAAATGATTTAGTTAATTAAGAGAATAGTTGCAACAAAAAGTAACATATGCACACACATTGCCAGGTTTTGGCCTGGGAAGCATCACAGACCTGGATGTTATTCAGCTAATGGCTTGCCATATTGAATGCTTGTGTTTCAGAATAAAAATCAGTCTAATTAGCAGTGGTTTGCTTCAGGAAAAAAAACAGCATAGTCTCACTGCTTACAAATTGCAAAAAAACAAACTTTAGATGCCAGCTGCAAAAAACATGTCAAATCCTCAGAAATCACTCTCTATTATCAAGTCATTTTAAATAATAAGATCTTTTTATGACAACAAAGTTTTTACTCACATTTATGTCGGCTCATGTATGTATAAAAAATAAGTAAAGACAACGTGTCTAGCTTGGGACAAAATAAAAATTTAGAGTAAATGTGAGCTTTCAGAAAATTTGACAGTCTTTTAAGCAGTATATGCACAAATGAAAATAATAACATAGACCTCAACAGAAGATCAACGTAAGTAAATGACTAATCATAGATAGATAGATAGATAGATAGATAGATAGATAGATAGATAGATAGATAGATAGATAGATAGATAGATAGATACTGTAACGATCCCTGCAAAGAAACCCACTTGTCCCAGAAGAAGCTTAGAACATTAAACATACTGTAGTGCAAAATATTAACCAAGTACAAACAATCCCATAAGTGTAAGAACCTAACATAAACACATCATGGAGAGAATAGACAGCATTAGCTATGTACCATCATACTCTTTTCTGTAATATAACTGATGAGGTTAGACCATGTCACATATTACACAACGTTTCATCTATTTTAATTTGCAAAATTAATTTATATAACCTTAGCGAGTCGGAGGCAGTTGCAGCACACTCCTGCCATGTAGTTTCACATACTCAGCGACGCGTTACTACAAGTAAGCGAGTTGCCTCAACAAAATCAATTTTGTCTTAAGTTACAGGGGCAGACTTGTGTGCATATGAGAGCTGCCAACCAATGAGCACTCATCCAGGAGAATAATGTAGATAATATAACTATGAGGAATAAGGATGCAATACTAAAAAATAAGCCATACAAATATTTTTTAATGTTCAGACTCAGAAGAAGGAACTATGCAGTTTACATTTCATAAATGAATCTTTAGTCCAGTTGGAATCGCATGAAACTGACATTGATTAACCTGCCAGCAATAAGAAAACCTGGACCTTTTGACATTTATTTAAACTCTTTGTAAACTTTTAAACACTGAATTATAAATCCCATCTTAAAGAATCTCTTTATTAATGTAGGTTGATTTGAAATCTTTTAGATCATTTTTTGAAATTCTTAAAAAATGGATTGTTACAAATACTTGTGTGGAATTTATTAGTCTGGGGTAATTAAGATTGAGAAGGGACATCAGCAAAGAAAAGAAAAACAGAAGTGAAATGCAAACAAGTCAGTGACTCCAAGATTATTGATTAGACAGGTAATTATTTGTTAAATCTATGTGATGCATGCTTACTGAAAAATTAGGGAAGAACAAGAGAGAAAGATGATTGTTACCTAGACAAGACATCTGCATCTTCTCCAAACAAACTGGCAAAAGACAAGACTTTGCAGACTGAAGAAAATTCTGAAACAACTATGCACCTAGTTTTAAAAAAGATATGCCATTCATCAACACCTATATCCTCACAGAAAGTATCCTTAAAATAATTTTCCTATTTTGCTACTAGTGGTTTTAGTATGGCTTATTAGTATTGCTTTATGTTTTATATTTTTATATTGTCTGATTGGGACAAGATATATAGTTAAGAGCACCTAGTGTGGGTGATTGCCTTTTTCCCCACAGGGGTGAACTGCTGAGAAGGACCTATCCAATAAAAAGCAGCACAGTGAACGGGCACATGCTTTAAACGATTGGCACAGACCAGAAAAATTGACTAAAATGTTGTAATTCATCATGAGAAGGACCAAGAAGCTGACGAAAAAGAGTGTGGGCAAATACTTGCTTCCACTTCAAACAATGGTCAGGTGACTAAAAGGAGTTCAAAACCCAGAGCAGAAAACTGAACCACGAGGCCAAAACAGGAATGCAATAAAGAAACTGAAATCAAGCCAGAAATGCTAACACTACTTTGGGTTCCTTTACCCTAATTTGCACTGACATGTTGCTTGTTTTTTCAGAACCAATCCAGCACTACAATAACAACAGATGCATGTTGCCATGTTAAATAGGCAGGAAATGATACTCAGCTGACAATGGGCATGATGACTATAAGTGACATGAGTGCAGACACGGAGAGATAGGCAGAAAATGGTAGGCACTATAACAAATCCAAAACACAAAATGGCACCATTGTGACATCATTAAAATAATGATAAATATATATTAAGAAATACATGTGAAAAAACTATAGTAATAAAGCTAAATAATTCTTGGGAAATTTATAAAGGAAATCATCACTTCATTTTATAATTTTATAAGTGATATTTATGGGAACTCTTTGACAATTTTATATGAGGGCTAGCATTCTCATCAGAAGACTGTAACTAAAATGAGACAATCTAACATGTACCATGGGGCGGATAATCCAATACTGTTGGGCTTCTGCTCTTTCTAAAAACTTTATCAAAGTTGTCATTCCAGCACAATCATTGACTTTTGACCAATCAGCTTTAAAGGTATACTCTGATATCATAACACGCATGGTTTCTCATTATTTAATTAGGATTTTTACAAATATCTGCTTATTTAAGGAAATGAAATAATGTTTAGAGGATTTTACATGTACATTTTTAATGGCAAAGGAAAGGTCTTTTTATTTTCCTTCTTCAATTTACAGATTTTACATATCTTTTCTTGCAAGGAAACTCAAATGCAGAAAGTCAAAGAAAGAAGGCAAAGTAAGCTACAAGTCAACAGTAAAAACAAAAAAACACAAACCTAGTTTGAAAACGGGAAAGATATTTTAAAAACAAAGATATTGGAAAAAAGCTGCGGTGGGCTGGCACCCTGCCCGGGGTTTGTTTCCTGCCTTGCGCCCTGTGTTGGCTGGGATTGGCTCCAGCAGACCCCCATGACTATGTAGTTAGGATATAGCGGGTTGGATTATGGATGTATTCTGGAAAAAGTTAGTAAGAGATGATGGAAATGGAAATTTGTATAACACCAATGTCGCTGATGAAAACAGCTTCAGTTAAAAGTTGCTTAAACATGGTGAAGAGATTTTGACATAATTTCAGCCATCAAAACCAAAGTTTAAGATGAGAAAAGAGAAAATCATATTAAAAAAATAAAAGGATGTCACACAAAGAGGTTGGAAGGAACTGGGCAGAATAAGAAACAGACCAGCAGAAGCTGCGACGGTGGCTCATTAATCTGTGTGACATGGGTGATTTACTAGAACAATTGTGCTTTGCATTCAGTGACCAGACTTCTTTCAGTGTTTATTTCACTTCTTTTCTTTGTCTAATGAATCATAATATTCCAGGGTTTAATTCTGTTCTGGTATCATTAAACCAACTAAAAGCAATGAAATTATTTATCTCAACTGGTTAATGGATGTTAAATGTGATCAAAGGTTGTGTTCACTGTTGCTTCTTATAAACTTTGTAATATAAAAATGTACCAGCTTAATTATTTTATTAGACATTTATTGAATAGCAACAAATGTACAATAGTTACTGATTTGAATAAAGGGAAAAAAAATCTGTTACTTCATTATATGTTTGTTGTTGAGAAGCAAAAATATATAGATGCATGGTTCGTCCTCTCCATGGCAGTCCTTTAGGTACAATAACAAGACACTGATAAAATCCCATATGGCTGAGAATGGGTAGTTATCCCAAATGCTATCAGAGCCACTAAATGTCAGCATGCACATTGAAAAATCATGGCTCCTTAAAATGAGACAGAGGATTCCAGTCTGTATTTATGTGGTAACCTGAAATAGCCTGAATATTTAGTTTAATAATAGAAATTTTATTCATAATTACACTGATTTCATTCTCAGCTAAACTACATAAAATGCAAAATTATTATTCTGAATATAACACTTTAACTATCTGCCTGATCAGGTAAATACTTGTTTAATTTATCTATCTAAGCTTACCTTTCAGATTTTGACCTAAAATTGACAAGCAGGATGGAATCTTAAAAAAGGTCACAGGCAAATATTTCTAAAGATTGAAGGGCAGGCTGCAAATCTCCATATTTTTTACTAAAATGTTCCAGCAGAACTCAAACAGCCTAAGCCTGCAGAGTGACATACCCATTGTCCTTATAAAACTGGCAAGCAGCTATAGAAGTAGGGGCATCACTTATACATTGTCACACACATGCGAGTATGAGGCAGCTAAAGGGTCTGAGTAAGTGTAATAAAACATCTGACCAGGGGGCGGCGGAGTGCGCTGACTGTCTTTCTCAGTTCCCTACAGACCTTTTCCGGGAAATCCTGTAAGGTTCTGGCGCTTCAGAAGACATCACTTCTGAAGCCGGCCCCTTTGATGATGTCACTTCCGGAGCTGGCCCCTTTGATGACGTCACTTCTGGTTCCGGCCCCTTTGCTGACATCAGTTCCTCTTCAGACCTTTAAAGCCTCCATCTTGGGCTACTATAGCCAGTTCTGTTGTGGACTCTGTTCTATGCACATCGTACTTCAAAAACAAACTTTTGCAGCTGGGAAAAACCTTTATGATGTCTTTGGCGTATTCTTATCACAACATCAAACATACCAAGAACGGGCTTAAACTAAATTTAGACTTCAATATGGAAGGAAATTTTTATTGGCTGTTATACTTACTAATTATTACTATATTAGTGAAGCAACTGTATTTTTCTTAGATTCTATGTATATGTCACTGTGTTGCAGTACTTAGCCTGCTGGGCACGTATCTCTGAGAAACAGGGTGCAATACCCAGCTAGGTATCTGTCAGCATGGAGATTTCTTCCCCTTCATATGTCTTTTTTCCTCTTAGGTGCTCCAGTTTTCATTTCACGATGGTATAGTTTGCAGATAGCTTCATAGCTCAGACAAACTGGGTAGAGTATGGTAAGTTTTTCTGCAAGTACTCTGGCTTCTCTTCCAATTCACAAATATATATGTGTTTTAGGTAAATTGGCATGTAATTCAACACATATAAGTGAGTTAGTGTGGCTTTATGTGTGTTGTTTCATTCAATGGTCAAATGTTCTGTCCAGGATAGATTCCTACCTTGTGACTAGTTCTGTCAGGTTATGGGTCCAAGCATGCTTGATTATGGATACATGAATTGTTGGCTGTTGTCTGTCCTAAACCTCTTAACAGACCTAATATAGGTATGTTGGTAAAGGTGGCCTGCAAATAACTGGTATCTTGTCCATGTATGATTCCTGTTGGGACCCTGTAAGGAGAATTCTATGTTCAAAACATGGATGGAAATTTACAACTTTGGATGACAATATGGATTAATAATTACTCAAAATAATACAAAATGTGACATTCAAGCACAAAAGTACAGTAGTGTTTACTGCAAACAAAAAAAATGAGCTTACAAGGAATTAAGAAAACTTTAAATCTGCTGTGTCCAAGGAACTCTTCAAAGGCATCTTAACTTTATTAATTCAAAAGAGCAGGTAAATAGTGAAATAGTAAAACTGGTTGCAATTTCATTTTAATTTGGTTAATAAGATATTCATTTCCATGGGTGGACATGGTATACTTTTTTTTGTTTAATTGGGCCCTAAAATCATAACAAATATAAATGGTCTAAATCAGAAACTGTAAAAAGTGTATTTTGGGTAGCATCTCGTTTAATTCTAGAAGCTAAAGTATGCCATAATTCTAAAATTAATCATTAATTTATTTTGTAATTTTAAATAAATTAGGGTGCCAAGTTACATGAATAACTAACAACGTTAGTTACTTTACTCTGTAACTAGAAGTAGTGAAAAGTCAAGCAAAATGACACCTTTTATTGGCTAACTAAAAAGATTACAATATGCAAGCTTTTGAGGCAACTCAGGCCCCTTCTTCAGGCAAGATTTAGCTGTAACTGGAAAAAATAGATTAATGAGAAAACAAAAATAAAGTAAGTAGCAGATGATACTCTTATGAATAATAAATAGTTCAACAGATTATTGTATCAGGAAATGTCAGTCTTGCTAGGTACATATTGGATGAAAGTGTAAAATGAAAGTCATAACATTTTTTTAGAATATTAGAACATTAGAAAAAAATTTCTGAGAACAGGCCACTCAGCCCAACAAAGACTGCCGGTTCTATCCACTTAACTCTTACAAAATGACATTAAGGTTGAGTTTTGTCTACCACATTACTTGGTAACTTATTCCATATGTCTATGGTTTCTTGTGTATAGAAAAATATTCTAATGTTTGTCAGAAATCTGCCATGAACAAGTTTCCAATGGTGACTCGGTACTCTTGTTGAAGTCACTCTATAGATCCCCGTACTAATTTCTTTCATAATTTTAAAAACTTCAGTCATGTCACCCATTAGTCTCCATTTGTTTAAAATGAAAAGGTCCAACTCCTTCAATATCTACTTATACAGTAGCTCATACCTCTCAGTCATGCAACCAGCCTAATCATTCTTCTCTAGACTCTTTTTTTATTGTCAGGAGACCAAAACTGCACACAGTACTCCAGATGAGGCCTCACCAATGCATTATAAAGCTTGAGCGAGCATAACCTCCTTGGACTTGTACTTCACACATCATGCTATATAACCAAACATTCTTTTAGCCTTCTTAATGGTTTCTGAACACTATCTGGATGTCGATAGTGATGAGTCCACAGTGAGCCCCACGGTCTTTTCATAAGTAATACTTTCAGGTTTCAGTCCTTGCACTGTGTATTCAAATGTGTCATTTTTACTTTTTACATGTAATACTTTATATTTACTTACATTAAATTTCATCTACCACAAATCTAACCAAGCTTGTATTCTGTCCAAGTCCCTCTATACTGAACAAAGTTACTGAACAATGTAAATTTAAATGAAAATGTACTACATATTCTCCACAACTGAAGTTAGAAGCTAAGCATGTATAACATCCTTATATATAATTTGATACTATCTAATGTATGGTGTTTGCGTCAATACCCCATATGTATAGTGTTCGCGTCAATACCTCGACTCAATACAAGTTAGAACCATGCAATGGGACTCTGCCTCTGTAGTTAGAACATCATGTGGCAAATGCGCAGTATTGCATGATTGGCTAAGAATATTCAAATGCTTCAGTGATACCGCTGGAGGGCTGAGTATAGTAAGTCGGTGTTGGTTCGAGCAGATAACAGTAAGTTCAGTTGGTTTTTGGAACGCTGGTTTGGTGTGGCATACTTTCCAGGACTAACATCGTCGACTGACTTAAACCCTTCAACAGCTCCGGAAACTTAAGTAATTTAGAATGTATCGCCATTTGCTTGGTACATCGAAATCTATCTTTGTGCAGTTCGGTTTTGGCATCCGTCCTTCTGACATTTATTGGCAAACTGAGTAATGACTGCTGGGTATTAACAACGGTCACTGTTTAAATTTTAGCCGATATCAGATCTGAAATGACCACGGCAACATAATTATTACTCCGACTCTGATTAGAGTCGTAAAATACGGTTTGTTTTGAAAATTTTTTTGCAGGAAAAAATCAAATGAGGCGCGCCGAAGAGCTGAGTTCACATCTCGCAGTCCTGTTTAAACAGGAAACTCTTCATTACATTGGCCGAAAAGGTCCATTTTAAGCACAAATCAGTGCCATAACAAAATCATTTCAAGGATTAAAAAAAAACAAATAATTCTTTGCAGACAAAGTATGGATTTCACAAACGTAGAATTTGTAGGCCGATTTGATTGGGCTCCCAATCGCTTGTATAATAATAAAATAATATTCACACATTCTTTTAATTCAATTCAGGGTGCTTATTCCAGCTAAATTCGACAGCAAAAACATAACAGCCTCCACACCATTGCAGATGCCATTCACATGCACAATTTTAGAATCACCTATTAACCTAATTTACAGGTTTTGGGGATGTGTGCTGAAAGCTGGAGTATTCAGGCATGAGGAGAATTTGAAAACTTCACCCAGAAAACCCCAGGCAAAGAACTGAAATAAGAAGTAGCAGCAGTAACCACTGCTCCACCCAGTCATTTACATTCAACCAACCAACCAACCATTTTCTAACCTGCTGAATCCGAATACAGGGTCACGGGGGTCTGCTGGAGCCAATCCCAGCCAACACAGGGCACAAGGCAGGAACCAATCCTGGGCAGGGTGCCAACCCACCGCAGGACACACACAAACACACCCACACACCAAGCCCAATTTAGAATCGCCAATCCACCTAACCTGCATGTCTTTGGATTGTGGGAGGAAACCGAGCGCCCGGAGGAAACCCACGCGAGACACGGGAGAACATGCAAACTCCACGCAGGGAGGACCCGGGAAGTGAACCCGGGTCTCCGAACTGCGAGGCAGCAGCGCTACCACTGCGCCACCATGCCGCCCCATTTACATTCATTTGAAGAATTATGTATATAGCACACAGTAAGTTTGGAATAAAAGTCAATCAATTTCTGACTAATAAATTGTGTTTTTTTCACTACGGTGGGATTTAACAATGCAGTAGCTTCTTTTATAAAATTTAATTGGATTATTTAACTATATATTCTTTGAGGCAGCATCTGCTATCTGTTCAGCACAGTAGCACATTAATGCAAAAGCAGCCCATGCTGAACCTCTTTAAAAACAGTCCATCTATTTTTAGTCTGTGTGGAACACTGGCAAGTTGCAATTAGCCAATATTGTATGTGCTTGCCTGGTTTAGAGAAGGAAAAAATTCTCTTGATGATGACTAAATGGTCATTCAGTAATGTTATGGACTAACAACAACATCCAGGAGATAAAACATATCAAGTATGAAAACTAGTAACCAACTGTTGATAACACTGCTGTACAACGCTGTCTTTCACATGTTAAGATCTGGTGGGAGAAATGAATGGCAACTTTCATGTATAATGTTAAATCTCCTGTGCCAGGTGAACATAACACAGGGGTTAAGTATTTGATCAGCATTCATCTGCTATGAAATCTGCAGTATTTAATTTACTAGTTTACCATGTGTCATTGTGTGACAGATCTTCTTTTTTTAAATAGTAGACGTTTATATTTTTATTACATTTTGCTCAGACAAACAAGATGAAATAAACTTACAGGGGCAATTGTACCAATAATCTACCACCTTAAAACAGCTGTTTCAACGGTTTGCCTCAGGCCGGGTTGATTATTTTATCATTTGAAAATGATAAAAAGATCAGAAACTTTCTCTGATGGATGACTTTGCTCAGACAGCCAGCTTATTACTTGGAAACATAACTTTGACAGCCAGCCAATCAAAGATGTGTAAAACCACATGTCATGATGCCCAATATCACATGTCACAAAGAAAGCCCCATGTTGAATTTTAATGCAAATATGGTTTGTATGATGGACCAAAAAGAAACAGTGACTACAAAAAAGGACAACAGAGAGGCGATGTCATAAGAGGAGACCAAGACATGGTGACCATTTCATCTGAATTTCAGCAAAAGCATCTTATGAATGACACCTATTGATAAATCAAAAGCCGCCCCAGGAAAACATCCAATCTTTGATATTTTCCATAAGCCTTTTCTAAAAACTATATCCAGACTCTTACTGTCGGTTTCATTTTCCATTTGATGTTGTTCTATTTGGTATTATTTTTTGTTAATAAATACCACTTTTCTTTTACATTTTTTCTATACTTTGTTCTTTCATTTAGAGTGAGAGAAATAATAAATTGAATATTAAGACATCTGTTTGAGGATTTTGTTGTGTTACTTGCTCATAATGTTAGCAAGGCTAGATGTCATTTCTCAAAAGAAAGACAACTGCGGTAAAGGCAGTGCATACTGTTTGGTTAGGTAAGTGGCATATATTAAAGAGTTTGTAATTGCAATCGCTTTTAAATGTGTCATGATAACACTTGCATGCTCATCGGTGTTGGTGATAGTAAGTTCTTAAATAGAGACACCTATGGCATACTGTATAATGCATTTAGGCATTACCATTATCTACATTAGGATAACTATCTATAAATGTGAAGGGGTTCTAAGTTGAATATTGTGGGGTGAATGACAATTAGGCTTTCTCCTGAGACTTTGTCTATAGGATCCCTATTTGTATGTGTGTTAATCTTAAGGTGCTACAGAAGACCAACCTAGTAATGGACCTGATAAGTTTTATAGAAACCCACGATAATACACCATGGAGCTGGCAAAATTTGACTTTGGCCAGTTGTTCAAAAGTGAACGCATCATTATGTGCTATATACAAACCTATTGTTCAACCTCACTAAATAATCAGAGCTTTGATGGTTAATATTACATGTAACAAATGTGTACCTCTTATAATTGCAAGTGTTTCCTTTCCAAAGAAGCCAGTATTAGGTCTAACATTAGCATAACATCTCTAATTTGGCTTCTTTGTATTGTAACTGTTTGGATTTCACCATACAAGTCCTGAAAGACTCTTTACTTAAATGAACAGTGTCGGAGATTTTACAGTCATTGTCAAAGGTTACTCCAATGTAGCCAAAGTCAAAAACACAGCAAGAAAAGAGATCAATGTGTTTAAGAATTAATTATAAAGTCAGAAGTGAAACTGGAGTAAAGAGATTTCCAAACAAAAGGAATGTTCAAAATAATTTTTTGTGAAGGACTTTCTTTTTAATTCTTAACTAGTATTTAAAGCAGTTTTAAAAAGTTGTCATGATATCACAGGTCAGGTACCACATACAACATGTGCCCAGCATCCTTATATGAAATCAAATGTGCAATTAGCAGTGCCTTTAAAAAATAAACTACCAAGCAGTGGAATTAAATACAAAAAATTACAATAAAATGACACCACCAAAACAGTAATATAATAAAACAAAATTTGATCAATTTGTCTGTAATCTTGACAATTTGGATGATAAGCACCAAACACTGGCAACCCCAGATGATCTTCTTATTTCAATACATTGGCTATTTCCATGAGACAATTATATATACATATTTCAGATCTGATCATCTTACACCTTACTAATATTAGGGCAACAAAGTGCTCACTCTATAATTGGAGAGATGATGCCTTTCTGATTTGAATGCCAAAAATACTTCCAGAAACATTTTTTTGAGAACTACCTATCACTGAAGATTGCACTGGATTATTATCTTTTCATTTTGGATATTTGTCAAAATGAAAAAATCAAGGGCCAGTAAACACAGATCAACAGCACTCAAGTAAAAGCATGACACAAAAGTTTATAGTATCAGATCTTTCTTCCTTTCTTAACAACTGTCATGTTTCTTTAATCATATAGGAATAGGCTTTCTTTCTTTCTTACTCTTTCTTTCCTTCTTTATAATTGTCTTTTTCTTTAGTCATATGGGGATAGCCTTTGTTTCTTTCTTTCTAACAACTGTCTGGTTTCTGTAGTCATATGGGACTAGGCTTCAAATCTAAGCAAGCTCTCATCATCTTTTTTTGTAATGCCCAGCAGTGACATGAGCAGCAACTGCTGCCAATCAACCTGAGGCACATAGCAATCAAAGCCTGGCTGCTGGAAAAATATTCACACAATCCTACATATAAGTATGAAGGGGCCAGCTTTTCATGATCTTGCATCATGTTAAGCACAGTACATCCTACTTAGTCAAATTTGCTTCCAAATATCAACTGTTTATATTTAAGAAAGGTGGTGTCTGTCTATTGCAGTGTTCCTTTACATGAAATGGATGAAAAATTTATAGACAGAGGAGCATAATGAGGGACATCAAGTAAACATTTTCTTATCTAAATGACAAAAGTGCTTTGCAGCACTATATAACGCTTAAGCATTACTCTTGAAACCCATGAAGTTCCTGGAAATATCTAATTAATTTTTATAATTGCTGTTTTATCCATCTTAAGAGAGTGAATTTGAATGCATATACAGAAATTACACCATTTGATTAAATGTGAATTAAAAAAGCACTATTATTAGCAGATTGGCATAAAAATAATTACCAGAAAATTAAAAATGACGTCTGTCACAAAGATTAGGGATAGAAAATTAAAAAAGTACTGTTTTAGGTGTACTACACATTCTATTTATGTTAACTCAAAAAGATAGTAAGATAACAAATTAATTTAAATAAGAGCATTTCATCTTAGAAAATTGACAATTATTTTGTCTTGCAGCATGAAATGTGTGCAGAAAATGTCACTTTGATAAATTTTGAATTGTATCTACTGGGAAAGACCATCTCTCTCATTAAGTAATACTAGGGAACAACTTTGAGCAAATCATTACTTATCATAATCTGGATGTGTTTGAACATGTTTTTAAAAGTTTTATACATTTAACACTATATGTTATATATTTGCCATGCTTTGTTTGGTGCTCACTGAATTGCACGTTCATGACATCAAGATGGACATATCATGGTACTGCTTGCTTTGTAAGCATTGATATGTGATATCACAAACACAGTTTTAAATAAAACTTGGCGTGAGCAGACATCAGTCACTGGATGTTTTTTTTCCTCATTACCTCATTTAAGAAAAGAATATGATGAATCACTGCAGTGGGCTGGCGCCCTGCCTTGGGTTTGTTTCCTGCCTTATGCCCTGTGTTGGCTGGGATTGGCTCCAGCAGACCCCCATGACCCTGTAGTTAGGATATAGTGGGTTGGATAATGAATGAATGAATGAATATGATGAATCAGCAATCCAAAGATTTTATTTTCAGTTTGGTAGATCATCATCAGAGTTTAGAAATGTTTAAATTAGGGAAAGGTGATGAATGAATAAGAAATGGTTATTCAATGAAAAGAAAATGATAGTGGGAATAAGAGTAAATGAATACTTTGCTAATAATTGAAAGAAATGCAATGAGAATAACACAAATATATTCACAAAGTTGTAACAGAAAAATTAGAATCTAATATTCACCAAAAAGAGAAGCAAATGGAAGAACAAAAAAAGGGTGCTAATATGAAAAGAACGTGCAGTATCTTTTTTCACAGGATCCCCCCAACGTTTGACTTAATTGTAGCACCATTTATGTGAAAATCAAAAAGGCAACACATTAAAAACACGACTACAGTGATCCCTCGCTATATCACGCTTCGACTTTCGCGGCTTCACTCCATCGCGAATTTTAAATGTAAGCACATCTAAATATATATCACGGATTTTTCGCTAGTTCACGGATTTCTGCAGACAATGGGTCTTTTAATTTATCGTACATGCTTCCTCAGTTTGTTTGCCCTGTTGATTTCATACAAGGGACGCTATTGGAGGATGGGTTAGAAGCTACCCAATCAGAGCATGTATTACATATTAACTAAAAGTCCTCAATGATATACGATATGCTTCCCGCGCGGTGCTTGATTGTTTGCTTTTCTATGTCTCTTTCACTCTTTCTGCCTGACGGTGGGGGTGTGAGCAGAGGGGCTGTTTGCACAGAGGCTGTTTGCCTAGAGGACACGGACGCTCCTCTACAAAATGCCGCTTTAATCCCAAAAGCACGTATTGATTTTTTGATTGTTTGCTTTTCTGTCACACTCTCTCTCTCTGACGTTCTCTGCACCTGACACGCATTCTTTGAAGAGGAAGATATGTTTGCATTCTTTTAATTGTGAGAAAGAACTGTCATCTTATGAGGGGCCAAACAGGCCATAAATCATATATTTCTGTGTGTAATCTATTGGTTTACGTGTGAACACTATTGGTTTATGAATATTTACTATCGGTTTGCATGCATACTTAATTGGTTTGCGTGCGTACAATACTGCTTTCATTCATATGAACTATATTGGTTCGTGTCCGTATATTATCAGTTTGTGTGTGAACTATATCCGTTTGTATATGCATAGCACTGGTTTGCATATGAACTATATTGATTTGCATGTGTATATCACTGGTTCCAGTACGATTTGTTATTGGTTTGTGAGTGAACTGCATTGGTTTACGCTTGCATGTTATCGGTTTGCCTATGAATTATATTGGCTTGCGTTCTGTGTCGGTCTAACAATGGATTTGCGTATTGGTTTCATGTGAGTAACCTGTCGATTTTGCGCTTGAACTGTATTGGTTGTATGCGTGCACTATGTCGGTTTCGCGTATGAAACATATTGGTTATGCGTGCGCAGCCTATCGCAACTCTGTGTATGAACTATATCGGTTCTGCGTGTGAACTATATTGGTTGTTCACGTGATCTTCAGAGGAAATGGGTGGGGCAAGAAACAGGACCTCAGGGGCCGGTAGAGTCATGGAGTGTAAAGAGAAGTGGCTAGGAGATGCATCTGCGTTTAAACGGCACTGTATATTTTTTTCCGAACAATACGTCTGCAAAAGGACTTGGTGGTAATTATTACTATTTAACATAATCTACCCTTGAGTTTGTAATGAACACAAGGCTGAAGTTAGGTACGTATTGGGCCATCTTCTTATTTGCTTACTGGATCATGTTTGCTCGCACCCAGCCGCAGTACGTTTTCACACAACTTTTGAAACCAGTTATTCATTCTGAAGGCAAAATATTCTACATTTACTAACGCCTTTATCCAACATACAACATTTAGATACTACTGGTTAGATTCGCCCAGTGCTGGACAGACAGGTGAAGTGACTTGTTTATGGTCACATAGTGTCATTATCAGGACTTGAACCCACGAACTCAGTTTAAAAGTGCAGTCTTAAACACTGCGCCACAATGCTTGCACATCTACAACGTGTATATTAATTGGCGTAATATAAACTTGTCCAGGACAGATTCCATTGTTAAAGTTGAGTTTAACATTTTCAACCTGTTCAAGTTTTGGTTGAAAATCTCAAATATTTATTTTTCAAATAATGGATCAGTTTGCGGATTAATGTACACACTGTAGAATATTTTGCCTTGCTGTTAATATAGAAGAAGGTTTGTGAATAAGTAGCTGACTATAAACTTATACTGGATGTAGCTAGAAGTGAATAAAAAGGCAGCTGAATGTGAACCTAACTTAAAAATAATTACCACCAAACCCTTTCACAAACATACTGTGACGTGCAAAAGTATTCAATCCCCATGAAAGTTGTCATAATTTTATGCAAGACAAAATATTTGTACACATATTTATTCATTCCATATTTTTTCTTATGCTGTAACAAAACATTTCCAAAGTCAAAATAAACTATTTTATGTAGACATTTAATTGAAGAAGAAAATCTCCAAAGTTAGTGTTTACATAAGTGTTTAAACCTCTGCAGTTGTGCTTTGGAAGCTCCAGGTTTACACCAATGACAAGTTAATTACAAAGGTGGCAGACATTTGACAGTCATATTAAACATAATGAGGTGCTCCTTTCTCTCTGGATATAAAAAGCCCCCTTCGTAGGGGCCGCAGTCTTTGCTGGACAGTCACTGAAAAAATCAAGAGAGAGGAGCATTCTGCTGATGTGAGAAATAAAGTTATTGAAATGCACAAGGTAGCAGGAAATAATTATAAAAATATCAAGAGTCTGATGTCCCATTGTGCACTGCTGGATCCATCATCAGAAAGTGGAAGGTTCATCACAGCACCCTGACTCTTACTAGAACAGGCCGTCCCTGAAGACTGAACATTAGAGTTAGACATCAACTGGAGAGAGGAAACTAGAAATCCAAACGTCACTCTAAGATGTTTGCAATGCTTTTTGGCTGAAACTGGAGTGAAGGTGTAGGGGTCCACAATTTCAAGAGCTCTCCATTAAACAGGCCTCTACAGGAAGGTGGCAAGAAGGAACCCATTCCTTATGATGGTCCACATAAAACACATATGGCGTGTTTCCAGTTAAATGTGGGGAGAAGGGTTTATGGTCAAATGAAACTAAAATAGAACTTTTTCTCAGACTTCAAAGAGGTACAGAATGTGTGGCATAAAACAAACACTGCCCATGCCACAAGAAACACCATACCTACAGTGGAATATGGTGGTGGCAGCATCTTGCTTCGGGGATGTTTTTCATGTGCTGGGACTGAGAATCTTGTCAGAGTTGAAGGGACAATAGATGGGCACAAATACCACACAATATTGCAAGTGAACTCGTTCCAGTCTACTATGAATTTAAAGCTTTCAAGATGACAATGACCCTAAGCATTAGACCAAAGTGACACTGGGATGGCTCAAAAACAGACAGGTGAATGTTTCGGAATGGCCAAGTCAAAGCCCTGATCTTAACCCTGTTGAGAATCTGGGGCACTGTTTGAAAACTGCTGTTCAGAGATACCATCCCACCAACATAGAGGGTACCTAGAAATCATGCCAAGAAGAATAGGGAAGAATCACACCTGAGCAATGTGCAGAACTGGGGTATATTTACGTACCCCAAAAGAATGAAGGCTGTTACTGCAGCAAAAAGGTTCTTGACAAAGTATGAATATGTTGAGTTTGAATGCTTAGCAAACAATCACTTTGGAGTTTTTCTTTAGTTAAGTTATTTGGAGTTTGATAATGTTTTGTTACAACACAAGAGTTCACATTAAAAAAAACAAATGGATAAATATGTGGACAAATCTTTTGTCATGCAGAAAATTAGGATGACTTTTAAAGGGATTGAATACTTTTGCACGTCACTGTATGTTTGTGAAAGGGCTTGGTGGTAATTCTTTTACCAGTATTTTCCCTTAATTCTGAAATGATCACAGGGCTGAAGTTAGGTTCGCATTCGGCTGGCATTTTATTCACTCCCAGCTACTCCCAGTATAAGCTTGCAGTCAGCTACTTATTCACACAGCTTTTGCAAAGCAGCTTCTTATTCTATTATAACAGTGATGCAAAATACTCTACAGAGTGTACATTAATCGGCATCATTACAGACTGATCCATTATTTGAAAAAATAAATATTCCACATTTTGGTCCTGTTTGGGTCACACTTGTTAAACTCTAATTTAACAAAGGAATCTATCCTGGACAAGTTTATATATGCCAATGTCACAAAACTATGAAAATTAAGGTAGCCCAACGCCATTTAACACTTTACAGTGCCCATTAAATATCACAGTAAATCCCATTTATCTGATCTTGAAGTGGAAATACATTGTCAGTTTCACCCTGATACTCCCACTGGGCAGAGCAAAACTCCGCTGCATCTTAAAAAACGCATCTGTCTTTTCACAAAACTGTGAAAGGTAAGGTGGCCCAATATGATGTAACTGACCCATGCAGGTCTTAAATGTTAAATGTTTAGCTTTTCATAGAATGGACACGTTTAGTCAATTAATATACACGTTATAGATGTGCAAGCATTGCGGTTATGGCTTTGCACTTTCAACCCTTTGTTCGTGGGCTCAAGTTCTGAGACTGACACTGTGTGACCCTGAGCAAGTCACTTCACCTGTCTGTGCGGTGCGGGGTCACCGGGCATAATAAATGTAACTAGTAGTAACTAAATGTTATGTTGCATAAAGACGTCAATCGTAAATGTTGAATATTTTGCCTTTAGAATAAGTAACAATTTTGCAAATACTGTGTGAACAAGTACAGCTGCGGGTTGCAAGCAAGCATGTAGATGGGACCGAATAAGAAGATGGCCGAATACATACCTAACTTCAGCCTTGCGTTCATTACAGACTCAAGGGTAGATTCTGTTAAATAGTAATAATTACCACCAAGTCCTTTCGCAAACGTATGGTGCGGAAAAAATATACAGTGCCGCTTAAACGCAGATGCGTCTCCTAGACATTTCTCTTTAAACTCAATGACTCAACCGGCCCTTGAGTTCCTGTTTCTTGCGCCCATTTCCTCTGAAGATCACGTGAACAACCAATATAGTTCACACGCAGAACCGATATAGTTCATACACAGAGTTGCGATAGTGTGCGCACGCATAACCAATATGTTTCATACGCGAAACCGATATAGTGCACACATACAACCAATAGAGTTCAAGCGCAAAATCGACAGGTTACCCACATGAAACCAGTATAAGACGTGCATGAAACCAATATAGTGCATACGCAAATCCATTGTTAGACCGACACAGAACGCAATCCAATATAATTCATACGCAAACCGATAACATGCAAGTGTAAACCAATGCAGTTCACTCACAAACCAATAACAAACGTACTGGAACCAGTGATATACACACGCAAATCAATATAGTTCATATGCAAACCAGTGACATACACGTACAAACGGATAATATACGGGCACAAACCAATATAGTTCATATGAATGAAACCAGTATTGTACGCAGGCAAACCAATTAAGTATGCACGCAAACCGATAGTAAATATTCATAAACCAATAGTGTTCACACGTGAACCAATAGATTACACACAGAAATATATGATTTATGGCCTGTTTGGCCCTTCATATCATCTCTGTCTTGTCAAGGAGCACAGTTTAAACTTTTGACTAAAGGGTGTTATTTCATGTCTAGAGGGCTCTAATAATGTTAACAGTGTGGGAGAGTTTATAAGGGCTTAAAATATATAAAATAACCATACAAACATATGGTTTGTACTTCGCGGATTTTCATCTATCGCAGGGGGTTCTGGAACGCAACCCCCGCGATCGAGGAGGGATTACTGTATACAGTAGAGATTTTAGTGAGAAGACTGTACTGATTTACCCAATTTTTTATTCTAATTCTGGGCTGCAGATAATTGTACAATTTAACATTGGAAAGACAAATTAGTCCATAAAACCAAATATGCCTGGTTTGTCATGGAAAAAAAAACTCTGCTTTCCTTTAAACCACTTTGCTCTGCACTCCAGTCAATTCTAGCTACTGTCAATTTACTTGAAGGTAAACAGTTCAACATTTATTAAGGCTATGGAACCAATGTAGGACACATTTCAAGGCAGAGAAGTCAGAATTTGCTGCCCTTATACATAATAATGACCTATTTCAGCGTTTTGCAACCTATATAGTATTCAAACTATGCAAGTCACTAGGGTCTATGAAATTTAGACATCTCTATACTGGTAATGCATGTTTGTCCTTTGAACTCTTCAGCTGTAAATGTACTCTTAACTTTTATAATTGAGACATCTCTTAACAGAATTAGAAAATAAAGCAAAAATTCTCAATAGAGCGAAAAAAGGCACAAGGATTTGTGTAAAAAGTCTAAGCATAGCAAACAAGTCCAAATACATTATCCAATAGCAAAACAGGTGCTATATAAGCAAAATGGATCATTAGTAGTAGTAGTAGTAGCGAAAAAAAGCAAAGACAGCAGAAATAATACAAAATGTCAGTAAATTCAAACAAAAGAAAATGTTAAACAAAAGTAAAACTTACTATAAACTTCATCACACTTCAATGATCCACTGGCTGGATCTCTCACTCTGGGCTCCCGATAAAGGAAGAGCCCACACCTCCTGGGGCTCCATTTATAAAACACAAGGAATGGAGGCACATTTAAAAAGATAGGACAAAAATAGCAGAAAATATATAATATGGAAATAATAACTGGAAAATAACAAAAACAACAATAAAAACAAACTCAAGTTGATAAATAATGCCAAATTCTCTCAGATTTTATCTATATCTATTGGATAGTATGGCTGAGGATGTGGACAGCATCTCTTGAGCATAGCAACAAATTTGAGGGAATTTACCCTGAATGAGCTTAAGGAACAATGTGAAATGGATCTATTAATTAAAATTTCAGGAGAAGAATATAATTCGGCCATTCATAAAATACATTTTAGTTCAATATGTGCCAAAACACCACAAATCAACTACAAATTGTTTATCGATCATATATACACTGCTCACAAAAATTAAAGGAACACTTTAAAGAAACACATTAGATACATCAGATCTCAATATGAAGTTGGATATCTATACAAATAACGACAGGGCAATGTCTTAGGAACAAAAGGATGCCAAGTCTTTTAATGGAAATAAAAGTTTTCTGCCTACAGAGGGCTCAATTGTGTAGACACCCTAAAATCAGAGTGAAATGAAGATGTGGCAGGCTAGTCCATTTTTTCAAAAACTTAATTTCTGCTACTCAAAATGCTTTTCAGTATCTTGTGTGGCCCCCATGAGCTTGTATGCATGCTTGACAACGTCGGGGCATGCTCCTAATGAGACGACGGATGGTGTCTTGTGGCATTTCTTCCCAGATCTGTATGAGGGCATCCCTGAGCTGTTGTACAGTCTGAGGAGCAACCTGGCGGCGCCTAATGGACTGAAACATAATGTCCCACAGATGTTCTATTGGGTTTATGTCAGGGGATCGTGAAGGCCATTCAATTGTTTCAATTCCTTCATCCTCCAGGTACTGCCTGCATACTCTTGCCACATGAGGCCGGGCATTGTCGTGCATTAGGAGGAAACCAGGACCTACTGCACCAGCGTAGGGTCTGACAATGGGTCCAAGGATTTCATCCTGATACCTAATGGCAGTCAAGATGCCGTTGTCTAGCCTGTAGAGGTCTGTGAGTCGCTCCATGGATATGCCTCCAAGATCATCACTGACCCACCACCAAACCAGTCATGCTAAACGATGTTACAGGCAGCATAATATTCTCCACGGCTTCTCCTGACCCTTTCACGTCTTTCACATATACTCAGGGTGAACCTGCTCTCATCTGTGAAAAGCACAGGATGCCAGTGGTGGACCTGCCAATTCTGGTATTCTATGGCAAATGCCAATTGAGCTCCCCGGTGCTGTGCAATGAGCACAGGGCGCAGTAGACATTTGGGCCCTCAGGCAACCCTCATGAAGTCTGTTTCCGATTGTTTGGTCAGAGACATTCACACCAGTGGCCTACTGGAGGTCATTTTGTAGGGCTCTGGCAGTGCTCATCCTGTTCCTCCTTGCCCAAAGGAGCAGGTATCGGTCCTGCTGATGGGTTGAGGACCTTCTATGGCCCTCTCTAGCTCTCCTAGAGTAACTGCTTGTCTCCTAGAATCTCCTCCATGCCCTTGAGACTGTGCAGGGAGACACAGCAAACCTTCTGGCAATGACACGTATTGATGTGCCATCCTGGAGAAGTTGGACTACCTGTGCAACCTCTGTAGGGTCCAGGTATCACCTCGTGCTACCAGTAGTGACACTGACTGTAGCCAAATGCAAAACTAGTGAAGAAACAGTCAGAAAAGATGAGGAGGGAAAAATGTCAGTGGCCTCCACCTGTTAAACCATTCCTGTTTTGGGGGTCATCTCATTGTTGCCCCTCTAGTGCCTCTGTTGTTAATTTCATTAACACCACAGCAGCTGAAACTGATTAACAACCCCCTCTGCTACTTAACTGACCAGATTAATATCCCATAAGTTTCATTGACTTTATGCGATACTCTGATTAAAAAGTTCCTTTAATTCTTTTGAGCAGTATACATATATATATATATATATATAATCTGAAATCATCTAAAATGTACCAAGGGAAGGATCCAACTTGTGAATGATGTCCTCAAGCACCAGCATTGTTACATGAATGCTTTATACTCAAGACCTCAAATGTTTAACAGATGTTTCCAATAACCTTGAATATAAAATCACACTTAGTGCTTTAGAAGAAAAATTTGGATTAATTCTAGATAGGATAACACTGTCCTATGACAAATCTATTTTGATATCCTATACTACACTGTACACTGCTTACATAAAGACAATTTTTTTTCAGCTTGAACAATTTGAATTCACAATAACTCAGTGGTAGGGTGATGTTTTATTTTATCTGAAACTGTAAAAATCAATCTGAATCCCAATACACCATTACTGTGCAGTAAGGTGATGTTCTAAATTATCTAAAATTGGAAAAAGTCAATATGTGGGAATTGTTACAGATTTTTTTTCAGAATCTGGCAACATTTCATGTACTGTAAATATTGGAAAGTAATCCTGCCATGCCTGTGACAAACCTTTTTATTTTATTGGCTGTTCCATTATATAATGTATGAAGATGGGGCTCAGGATGGTGTGCTCTTGCAATATATCTCTAGTAAAAAAAAAACTGGACACTACATACTGTGGTAAAAACAGAGAAAGAACTTTAAGTGTTTGGGAACACACAATCTTTTAAAAGAAAAATTTAAATGGTTTGAACCTAACCCTTTCTGGCTGATGAATTTTACTTCTTCTTCTTAATATGATATGAACAAGAAAGATATGCTGGCACAGACTTTGACACTCCCTGTCATTGAATTATGGTTTTCTTTCATATTGAATCAATCACGTTTCTCTAATGTCTTGCTTAGTTATCATCTGCCATTCAAGAAATTAAAAAATAGTAACAATTTTGTACATAGCTGGCCGACATCATTGAGGCCAAATTTACAAAATCAGCTTTAAGAATCATGAATTCAGACTGTTATATCACTATTGACCTCTACAATGCATGTATTCTGCGCCCACAGCTTTCACTCTTTTTCATATAACATAAAAGTAGAAGTAACAGGGCTCGTCATGATTTGGTGGGAAGATTTTAAAGTTACAAACAGCACTTAAGTGTAGAGATGGCATTTCAGACCAAATGATTACATTCTCCTAGGTAGAGTTAGTTTGAAAAGGATCAGAAAATAGCTTGTTTCCACACTCTTTACTTTGTTTGGGAAAGTTCAACAAGCGCTGAGATTGGGTGTGCTAGAAAACAGCTAAAGGACCGACGCCGCTGTTATAGCAACTACTAGAACAAGTTTAATCAAGGTTTGCTGTGAGGTGATTTGCTTGGTCCAGTGTGGATATTAGTTTTAGTTTGAGTCTGCTCAGCTTGTTATAGTACATAAGCAACATGACAACTGTCATGATTGTGTCTTTGTTTTTCCCAAATTTTGTAACTTTCACTTGCTGCCCTGTGTTCTTTTCTTGTAGTGTTTGTAGTTTTGCCCCAGCCCCATGACTGATTAACAATTAGGACCTTCTGGTGATAACCTAAAATGCTCTGAATATTCTGTGATGATCATTTGCTCCTGCTTGTGTTATTTGGCTCATTTTTTCTATACTCTCTACTGAGATTTTGCAAATTTCTTGTTTTTGACTGGTTTTTGGATATGTGCTCTTGTTTTTTTTCACTGCTGTTTCTTGATCTTTGATTTTGTTAGCTTTGGGGTTGCTGATTGGAAAGCAACATTTGGATTTTACCCATTTATAAATATTTATTAATAAATACAATTATTATTATTATTATTTACAATTTATTGTTATTGTGTTTGTTCATTTGGCCATCAGTTCTATACTGTTTAAGTGTGAAGGCCTCAAGGCTGTATTTGAATTTTAGGACCAGGCCTACTTTGTGGTTTGAAGCCTTCTTTAAATATCATGAAACCTGTTTTTACAGCTATAAGTCCTGCTTGCATTAACAATATACACCTTTAAGGTACATTTGGATTGTGTTTGCTATAAAAATGTACCAAATAAAATGAAGCTTAGTTTCAAATTGTTGCAATATTACAGACAGCTAATAAAGGTAGACCCATAAGAGAAATTCTGATAAGAAAACAGCAGAAGGCTGGAAAATATATGTTTGAAGATCATACTTTTTAGCTTGTTGCAGTACCCCATTATTAGTACAATATTAGTGTTTATACTATTATAAGAATTTTGTTACTTCACTATGCATTTCTGGCTAACTAAAGTAGTGGTGACTCAGTGATTTGTTTGCATGTGGTCTCCGTATCAGGCCAAGTTTTCTCTGGATATCACATTGCAAAGGTTCTGTAATCTCTGGATCACTACAAAGTAAGTAAAGCGGATGGCATGTTGTGCTAGCACTGCTGCCTCACAGTAAGGACACCAAAATTTGCAGTCTGGGTGTTCGTTTGTGTGGAGTTTGCATATTCTCCTTTTGCCTGCTCTGGTTTCCTCCCACAGTCCAAACACATGCAGTTAGGTGAACTGGTTTGCTGAATTAGCATTGTGTGCATGTGTTTTGCCCTATGATGGATTAGCATCCTGTCAAGGCCTGCTCTGTGTCCAAAGATTTCTGAGATAAGCATTAGCTGCCCCACAAACCTTACTTCAATAAGCTCTTTAGGAAAATTGATGTATGAACTAAGCAAATACAGTTAAAATAAACATGGATGGAAGTTTAGTAATGTTGGTTAGTTTAGTCAAAAATGATTCCCGTAGCTGGATATGAACTTAATCTTGTTTGCCTTTTACACTCTAGAGGTTATGGGGTATGTATTACACAGAAGTTCTTATGTCAATACTAGTAAAGTAGAGATTGAAGACAATTGGTTTGTGCAAATATTCACTATTCCATTTATTCAGGATACAATGAATCTTGTTGGAGTTTATGAGAACTGAACTGGATTAAGGACTTTCTGCTTTTTAAAGTCAGAACACTAATAGCAGAATTGTGTTATCCTAATGTGAACACTATGTTGACTATAGCACATACAGAATGCATTCAAATATTGTATGAAGTTTACCTCATGAATATAAAGAAGGCTTCTAACTTTTTCTTTATCCAAGTATAGTATTTATACAAAAAAGCACTAATTCATTTTTGTGACTTTAGCTAGACTTCAGAAACAGACTAATTCTTTTAATTTATATAGGTCTATATCATCTATTACAGTTCTATTTTAAGTAGTATCAATTTATACATGGAGTTTTTACTTTAGAAATGGTATTTTCAAAGTCAACTTTAAAAGCATATAATAATTCACAGTATAGTCCATCCATCCATCCATTTTCTAACCCGCTGAATCCGAATAGGGTCACGGGGTCTGCTGGAGCCAATCCCAGCCAACACAGGGCACAAGGCAGGAACCAATCCTGGGCAGGGTGCCAACCCACCGCAGGACACACACAAACACACACCAAGTCCAATTTAGAATCGCCAATCCACCTAACCTGCATGTCTTTGGATTGTGGGAGGAAACCCACGCAGACACGGGAGAACATGCAAACTCCACGCAGGGAGGACCCGGAAGCGAACCCAGGTCTCCTAACTGCGAGGCAGCAGCGCTACCACTGCGCCACCGTGCCACCAGTGTATTCTTAGAATACAAAAATTAGTTATGGCTTATGTTTTTCCTAAGCTCCTACTTTTATAACTTTTACTTTCAATTTTAGCATTTGCAGCTCAAAAAAAGAGCATACATTTATAAAATAAAAAATACCTTAATGAATATTTATGATCATAAAACCATATTGTAGTATGTTGTTCAAACATATTTGTTAAAACTTGAGGATGCACACTGATATGTAAAAAGTATTAATTAATTTCTCCATTCTCTGTATCCTCATTATGGCAGCTTAGGTGGTCAAACTGTTGTTGCCAATGATTGCATCTTGTGGTTACTTCTGTCCTGTTTATTAGAAGAAAATATATTTTTGATATTTATCTCTAGACTGGTCTTGATCAGCGAATTTCGCCAAAGCATTATTCACAGCAAATTTGCTATGTTTGGCTTTGCCCTTGTTTGTCAAATTATCTTCTGATAATTTATCCTGTTTAGGAGAACTTTTTTCCCGAGCGCCTGATAATGCTTAGCGAGGTCTGTGTGACATCCCAGAGCTATAACAGACAACAATGGATAGGACCGCACCATGAGTATGTAATATTAATCATTTAAAATTCCAGACTTTGTGGGACTTAGTGGTAGAACAGATAAGTAAATAATTCAGGTTCTCAACATTTTATTTTTATGAAACATATACAGCCTAAATAGTGAGTGCAGGTTGATCTTTGAGTCCCACGTCATTATAAGAGAAGGATGTACATGGTCTATGCATTTGTAGTTAGCCACGTGAAGATAAATAACACCTTGTTGGATCCTGACGCCACAAAAACATGAGACCCTATGAAATAATAATAGTAAAGAAAGGTTTATTACTATTTACAAGATGTTTCTATCTTTTTGATAGAAGAAAAAGTGCCAGGCATCAGCAAATACAGTTTGGAGAGCCTTCAGTGCAACTTCAAAAAACAGAATGAGCTAATGGTGTCAATCATAACATGGCACTTTAATTTTCTGCCTTTAAAAGACCTACATATTTGTTGTGACTTTTGACTACGATTTTGGCATTTCCGTTCTGTTTTTTGACAAAATATACGATTGCGTGTCTCTGACAACTTTCTTTTTTCTTTGATCTCACTAAGGCACGGTGGTGCAGTGGTTGGCACTACTGCTGCACAGCTCACGTCACATTTTTGGATATAATAATCAGTCCTGTAAAGTTGGGAGACGTTTCTCTAGCCCTTAGTGACACTTTAAAGATGACTGTACCATTATAGTTCAATCAAATCTAGTTTAGTATTGTAAGTCCTTCCCCTTTGACTTCAATGAATTTGCAGTGATATCTCTGAACTGGAGGTGAAGCGAACACCGTGGAGTTTGCTCATCACTGCTCATGACTCTAAATTTCAAAGCACTAAGCAGGAAATACTACAAAATGTTTATATTGATCAACTATAATTATTATTTTAAAACAGCACACTGAGTGACTTTAACATTCTGAATAATGTGGAAATGGCAAATCTTCACAAAAGGTTTCATTCCCTACTTGATTCTGCGATGTTTGTCCATGTTGTGAAAGTTAAATACAAACTAACATGATTGTATCTTAAATTGAATTATCATCTATGTATGGTGTTAACATTTCTGACCAGATTTTGTGTTTCTCTTGAAAGAAAAAACAAAATTTAATACCAAAGCTACTAAATATTTCAGTAATAATAGTACTTTAACATTTATTAACTATGGAAACAAATAAATATATAAATCAGATGTCCAATAACTACTATTCAAATATTAAATTGCCATTAAGTAAAGTTGATCTTTTCAAAACCAAGATAATGAAAGTGAAAATGAATATGCTATGATTAACACAAAGCATGTCTTAAATTAGACAGCCATAAATTATAGCATAAATGGAGATCAACAAAGCTGCAAATTTATTTGTTGACATAAAGTGAAAATATTAATGTTTATAAAAAAACGTACGTTAAATTTACGAGACATGCTCAGATTTCTGTTTCACATTAGTTCATTGAAATATAAATAATCTAGAACAATAAAAATAAAAAAAACTGTGTCATTTTACATAATGTTAATAACAACATCTTTGAGAACTTCTTTAAATAATTAACTAGATAATTTAAGGATTACAGGGTGTGAAATCACAAAGTGCCCATAATACTATACATATAGTTTACTGTCTTAATCAATAAAGGATTTTTCCTGCATTTGCCTGCTCTGAGTTGTCAAGTAAGAACATAAAACACCCCGTCTAGTTATCCTGTCATTACACACCTTTTTTAATTTGAGGTAAGTCGTATTCGATTAATGTGAGTAACATTTATGTGTTACACCAGCTTTCAGCTCATCTTTTGTTTCTTTAGGTTTTCTAGTCTTGCAACTTTGTTTTTTTCACATTTTTCCATTCATTTTACCCCCATGTTTAATTTATTTTGACTTTATTTTGGTTCTTCATAGCTTTTCCCATGGGTCATTCCCGAGTAAAAAGTTTGCAATACATTTATGTATAAATCTTCAATCTGAATTTTCAGATATTGTAAAGCTGGGTGAAAATTAAGACAAACTAAATAATTAAATTACATTATCAAACCAAAACTTAAAAAAACTGGGTATCAGATTGCCCTTTTAAGGCTGTTTGGTGTGTTGTACAGGTTTTGCAAATTATGCAGGTGTATTTGTACAGCAGAGAACTAATGGTGAACTGAGAGTTAGAATTTTTGTTCTGTTTTTTTATTGTATTTAATAAACTGTAATTGTATTTTTTCTGTTTGTTCTGTTTTTTTAATTGTATGTAGTAAAGTAAAACAACTTTATTTAAGTTGTTAGTCTTTGTGTTGTATTAAATCTGCATGACAATGATCACTTTCACTGACACTTTAGATAAAATATTTTGGTAAAAGCCTGAAAAACAAACAATTCACTTTCTGTCGGTGTTTTATTCGGCATATGCTACAAGTCTTTTAGAATTCTTAAAAAATGTTGCACTCCCTGGGAAAAGGGAAAAAGAAAATATAATACAATACAATTTATTTTTGGTATAGCCCAAAATCAGACAAGGAGTGCACAATCGACTTTAACAGGCCCTGCCTTTTGACAGCCCCCCAGCCTTGACTGTTTAAGAAGACAAGGAAAAACTGCCCCCAACAAAAACACTTGTGGGGGTAAAAATGGAAGAAACCTTATGAAAGGCAGTTCAAAGAGAGACCCCTTTCCAGGTAGGTTAGACGTGCAGTGGGTGTCAAACAAAAAGGGGTTAAATACAATATAATACGCAGAACAGAACAGAAGTAATCCTCAATACAATACAATAGTGCAATAGTAATATAAAAAGTACAACACAGAATTCAACAGTAGATGATATCACATAATAGAATTCTGATTTGTTCAGAGTCCTGGAGACCTCGGCCATCAAGCTGCCTCCCCTACTGGCCATTCCACAGCTAAGTCAGTTCAGAAAAACAGGGTGCAAGCAATAAACAGGTATTATGATCCTGTGGGCTAGTTTGAAGCATTCTGATATCATTTTCAAATTGAAATTATGACTTAATTTATTATTTTCATTTTACTAAACTTTGTTCTGATATGGATTTTGACATTTGATGGTGTTTTTGAATAGGTGTCTCTACCGTATATTGTTAATTGTTATCGTGGTCCTTGACACCCATGTGATATGTGATATAATGAAAATGCAATGTTTTCACTATTTGTTGTGATTTTAGACCCCAAAATCTTCATACAAGCAATCCATAAAACAGGCAGGGTAAATAAATGTTATAGACATAATATAAAGAGTAAAAGAGAATTATAAACGTAGATTCTTTCTAAAAAATGTATAAAAATGAAGACAATAAACCAGCAATAAGAGCCGTGACATATCAATGACAGTATTTGGATATAAATGCAGGTTGTACTGCCTTTAAAGGTGCTTGACAGTGTATTTGAAGAAAAGGTTCATGAAATGAAATGTAGTAAATAAGCAGGCTAGGGTTGAAACTGGAGTAATTAAACCTGGCATCAGAAACTAGTCAGGAATTAAGGTTGTGAAACATTGCGAACTGGTCTTATATAATTTCATGTAAGAATGTCAAGAGCCAAACCCTAATCACAAAACAAAAGCCAAAGTCAAGAAATACATCACAAAAACCTCTATTCTATTAAACTATGAAACCAAAACAAAATGCCATGAAATATGTTGGAAAGAATCAACAGTTTTGGAAAAACAGGAACTTTCCATTGTACCATCTCAACAAAGACATCATGTGTCACACACTCCTGGTTTCCCAAGCATTGCAACTTAGCAGCCTTCAAGAACCATTTCTTGGATTTGGAACTCTCAAATGATACATAACAGGGAAATGAAAACCAATTCAATTCAATTCAGAGTGTGCTGGAGTCTGCTCCTGAGCAACTGGACACTAGTATTCAATACTCTCTAAAAATAATTATGAAATAAAAGTAAATGATGCATATATTTGTTATTTGTTTCATTATTTTTATGCCTTTACTTGAACTAAGCATGAATGTTTAGATTCTTGTATGTTCTACACATACTCTAATACTTGGTCTTGGCATTCCAATCGTATTAGTTTGATAATTGCATTACAAATTACTCAAAAAAAATATACTCAAAATATCACTAAAACAAATGTAAGCAGTAATGAGATTCTTAAACTTGTATGTCTACATGTTGAACATAAATTAAACAATGTTGTGGAATTTATATTCCTACATTTCATCAGTATATTACAAAATATTACGATCTGAGTGAAATTGTTTCACTATCATTGCCTTGAGAAAAATGTACACTTAATTAACATCTGAATTTTACATTTAATTAAAGAAATATAATAAGTGATTTGTTTTCCCCTAAGGAAGGGGTATATAAAAATATAAAAATGTATGTACCTTAATAAAATCTTTCAGCTAAAATGCTGATTTTTTCTTTCCACTCTGCATCTCAATGGAAATCAAAGATAGCATCTGCCCTATGTATATTGAAATTTCTAATTCTGTTGAAATTACTTGGTGAGAAAGATTAATTTTGATATACTTGTCTAAGGACGTGATCAAGGTAGCCAAGATGTTTTTTCTTTCCCTTTGACCTTGGATTAGAGTTTTGTCACCATCTCTTCAATACAATTGTTGATCTATATTTTGCACAGGTCTAGGTATGAAGAAAAGAAATGCTATTCTACTCAACTGACAAAGATGCTGGCACAGGTAGGTCATTAAACAAAAAATTAAAAAAATATCCCAAAAGCTTCCAACCATCTAACCTAACGCCAATAGACCTTTCAAGGGCTATTGTACATCACTTTGCATCCCTTGATCATTTCCACACTGATCTTTGCATTTGTGTTCTTCAAAGACACTTTTCAGAGAAACACAGAAAAAAGTAAGCTTATTCTCAGCCTGGAATTACACATACAGTATATAGGAGTGGAATGAGGGAACAAAGCCAGTACAGGTGAAAATAAATAGGAGAAGCTGATAAATATCACACATTCACTATCTTTCATAGTTAGACATAGAGTTTTAAATTACAAAAGAGAGATAAAGCTTTAAACAATGTCCGTTTTAATATGCTCTTAGTAAAATAAAAAATATAAAATAATCTTGAAAAACTTGTCAGTAGTCTTGATTCAGTTAAACCTTGTCAGACAGTTTTATTAAAAGAAAGTATAAATAAAAAGAGAAAATTAACTAAGTTACCCAAGCTGCGTTCAATATTTTGATGACAATATTCTACAGCTGGGGGGACTGACTGAGTAAGTGACCCAGTCAGAGACACGTTCTGTATCAGTACAGATAATTGAAACTGTGACTATATAGTTTACACTTCAATGCCTTAGCCACTACATTGTCCTAAAAAGGGGAGCATCAAACTGTTTGAATAGCGTTCTCTATGATCAACAGTTTCTAGCCTTCACTGTTAGTGTAAATAATGGGATGCTGATCCATCCAATTGACCATCTATCCATGAATCAATTTTCTCTACATTATTTTGCATTACAGGCTCTTGGAAGACTGTAGCTTAATTCAATATCATTGGTCACAAAGCTCTATTGGATTTCAGCACATCACAATGCAATGTATGAACTGACATTTTATCCTACCACATTTTTGGAAAGAAAGGGGGAACTGGAGGACCAGTGGCCTCATGTATAAACTGTGCATCCACACAAAAATGTTGCGCACGAACATTTCCACATTCAAATCGCGATGTATAAAATCTAAACATGGTATAAAGCCATTTAATGTGTTGCTTTAGTTACGATGGGATCTGAGAAACTAGTAAATTAAACGATTTTAAGATGAAGTTTATGATATTTTACTTTAATGACAAAATAAACTATGTGATTAAAGTGGAAATTTAGAGATTAAAGTTAACATTTTGTGCTTTTTTTCCGCTGTGTGCCAATTTTTTTCTCTGTACCCTAATAAGCTTTCATATGACACTCAGACGGTGGGCTACGACCGACTTTGATATCTGACAACTTCTTTTTTATTTCGGGCACAGTGTGACTTTGAACTTGAGCTTTCGAGCTTCTCTGACACTCTATGTCACCACTGTTTAAAGCAACAAATAGTAAGTTTTTCCTTGTGTCCACTTGGTATTCGCTGAAATTCTTATATTTGCCCCTGTGCTTTTGCCATTGCCTTTTCACAGAACCCTGAGCTTAAGGGCTATTTATATTGATTTGCATATTTAAAGAGGCGTAATTCTGGGAGGAGACGGGGCGGGACAGCAGGCGCATGCATGTAGCGGAAGAACGTGGAAGTTGGCTTTCGCACAGATTTACGCATCTGGAATTTTTTGTGTGTACGCACATTTCTGCTTTTGTCCTTACAGCATGTTATAGTGTGAATTCTTCGCACAGCATTATGCATGAGGCCACAGAAGAAGAGCCAAGCAAAAACAGGGTAAATGCACAAAATCCAGATGGACATTGAACCGACTTAGATATGTTCCCATGTTCCTAAAGTGCCTCTAACCTTTGCAACACTGTAAATGCATTTCATATGTAAAGTATGTTAATGGAAAATCTACTATATACAAAGGACAGAGTAAAAGAAGGGGAAGAAATGCTTCAGCATGAGGGCACAGTACACTTGTCCACAAAAGGATGTGGGGCCTGAATGCTCCTGAGGAAATTACACTACCTGAAATGTTTTCACTTTCCAAGTTATTGGACTGTATCTAATACATTTCGAATATGCCTTCTTGATTTTTGTTCTGATTATTTACCTTGGCATTTTTAAAAAGCTTACAGTCTTGTGCTGTACAATATCGATCCCAAGATAAGCAGAGCTCAGGCTCTTTCAGGTATGTCTACCCAAATAAATAGTTCTGCAAATATTCTGCATCTAAACATGACTCATGTAAGTATAATAATTTTGGCGATGTCACAGTGATCATGCTGTATTACTAGACAAATTAAAAAAACAGATATTTAGAAGACTGTCAAATATGCTTTCTTAGTCATGGCTGTCTTACAGTATTTTATTGAACCAGAGAACATTAATTTATAACATCATACAGCATTCCACATAGATTAGAGGGAGGTATGGTCAGCAGCAGGTTTTGAATCACAGTCTGTCAGCTGTTATCTACATATTCCTTGACAGCGTTGCAAGGCTTAAAAGAAAGTGATGGTGAATGCTAAAGAGAGCTGAACTGGGGAGGTTTAGTACTTTTCAGTACTGGGAATGAGTTTACGCATTAAAGTAATCACCTGCCTGCAGCCCACACAGACAATGACATGGGATAAACTGTAGCTTAATCTGTCCATTAAGCTAATTACCCACAGCCAAGTCTGAAAGATAGAATCAATTCATTATCAACCCTGCCTGTTGGGATTAACACAGAACTGCCACTCATTCCCCTCATTCTGTCAAAGGAAAAGAAAATGGAACAGAAAGAAGTAAACGATAATAAATCAGCCAAAAAGGAACACTAAAGGATTTATGCAATGTCACCTGACTGAATACCTCTGCAAGTTAAAAAGTCACTGCAGTTTTCCATACGATTTCCTACAGAAATGCCTGTCACAAATATATTTTAGAACTTGGCAAAAATATTCAGAAGTTTAAATGTTACCTAAAGTATGTGTGTATGAAGTTATGAATGTCTGGTTAAAACCCAAAGATATTAAATACAATAATATGTTCTGAAGACAATCAATGATACTCTACCCTGATTATACAGCAAAAGAGCCTTCTTTAAAATGTCTGTTCAACAACAGCAAATAAAATATTTTTTTTTAACCCTGTACAGGTATAGTATGGTTACTTTAGAAGTACCTTAATGAGTTGTTGCCAAATTGTGAAAAAAATCTAAACAGATACAGTACGTGCCAAGGTAATTAGATTTTATCCAGTTTGAGATAATACAGACATTATGTTCCTATTGAAATACTGAAGGTGGATGTGGGACTCTTCCAGTTCAGCAAGATAAATTTCTGTGCAAGTAGTGATATAAGACACATAGCTCATTTTTACCCCGTCTGACATCAACCCAAACATCTATTACTGTTCTATGAGTCGTCTTAAACAGAACTCTACCCGACAGATCTACTAACATTTTTTATTCATAATGGTTTAAACTTTCCCTATTCCCAAAGTAGGCACCTGATGACACCGTTCTCAGCTTTGATCTTGGCCAGAGTACATTTTGGATAGATTTAGATGAGATGTATGTGAACGATGAACAAATTTTAGTTGAACTGACTGTTTAGCATAGACTGAACTAGAGTGTATTTAATGGTTGTCTACATTCCATTCTACTTTTGAAATTTTAATTGAAAGATCCCTTTTTCATCATTGATTGAGATCATAAAGGAGTACATTCCTTGAGATTTTTTTTTATAAACTCTTCCTCCAGACTGGCTAGCATCACATCAAGATAGATACAGGTGAAAGGAAAACCTGAGGAAACCTTTGACAAAATTTCTAATTTGTGCATAGAAGAATAGATGTATCAATAGAAGATTAAATTTGCACTTAATTAGTTCAAAAGATGCAAATACATCATCAATTTACATGTATATAATTGTCACAGTCTGCTTGTTACTTCACTAGATTGAATACTGCATAGGTTAAGGAAGGCTGAAATAGGTGAGTGTCATGAGTGGCGCAAAAAACAGGAACTTATTTGCTTTAAAATGAGGTCTATATAGGGTCCATATCCTTAAGTAATGGCAGACTAATTGTAAATTAATGATAATTATTGTTGACAGGATCCACACTGAACAAAACTTATTTTTCCTGGCAAACCATCCAGATGTAGTTTTGTGTACCTCTGCCAATTTCCAATATTTCGTTGTACAAATATTTGCAGCTCAGCAATAGAACAGAAAGTTAGGTGTCATTCAATCTTCAGCTTTAGATTTGTAACATCATCTTTTAAACATGGCCATTTAAAGTTTGTGATAAATGATGTTACAACTGAGTCTTACTTAGATATATTTATATAGGAATGCTCTGAAAAAGATACAGGAGCTTTGGAAGGATATTCATATTGACAATATTGATCCTCCCAGCTTCATCTCCAATTAGACCGTCTCATTTGATGTTTTCCATCACACTATCAAAATTGTGTTTAAAGAGATTTTATGTTTCTTTGCAATAATTATTTGCAGATACTTGAACTGTTCTGGTACAATGAGCAAAACCTAGCTTGGTCTGAGTGATGAGAGAATTCACCTGAAAAAGCACACTTTTATTCAAATTCATTTTAAATCAAGAGACTTGATTTTTTCCATTAAGTGTATAACTAATGACAAAAATAACTATAGGCATGTTTTCTGTTGAAACACTTCTGTTTTGAGTTTTTTTTTAATTGACTGCTACTAGAGATTAATAATTAAAGATTTAATGACAATTGTAAAAAGCTTTGGCGATAATGGATACTGTTGTCTCTTTCCACATTTTAATTTGAAATAATCTGTGTTCGTATTATTTATAGGGACTGACACTTATAGTACAGTAATCCCTCCTCGATCGTGGGGGTTGCGTTCCAGACCCCCCCGCGATAGGTGAAAATTCGCAAAGTAGAAACCATATGTTTGTATGGTTATTTTTATATATTTTAAGCCCTTATAAACTCTCCCACACTGTTTATAAATATTCCCTGCAGAGTTATACAGCATAATCCCTTTGTATTCTCTTAGATATTAGGTAAGATTAATTGAAATTATGTATATAAACACACAACCTAAATATTATTTTAAAGATATTGAGTGTTTCCAATATCACATATGTTACAGCCATTACGATAGACAGGCCACCAGCAATAAATACGTACAATGCAAGAAAAATAGTATACAGTAAATGTGTGTACAGTGACACTAAACATACGTACATGTACTAAGCACTGTAAGTAGAAAATTAATTATGGTTACTTACCAACAATGACACGATGACTTGTCCGATAACAATGAGTTTAATTTTACTGCACAACAAAGGAGAGCGTTACAGCTCTTCCAAAGGAGCCACTTCAGGCGATTGTGGAGCACTGCCGTTGTTCTTCTGGCAGTCTTCAATCCAAATCCCTAAAGCAGATTCCATCCAGACTACTGCCTTATTACATCCACTTAAAACTCGTTTTGCATCCTGGTTAAAAGGACACTGCGGCCATAGATCTTATATTCCTTCCCTACTTTTTAAATAAAAAGAATCGTAGCCTTCAACAACTCCAAAACGTTTACCTTTTCGGCAATCGTTAACATCTTCCGTTGGCACTTGGGCAAGGCCCCTGAAGCAGTCGCAGATCGTTTTGGAGCCATAATGAAGGGCTTGACTATGCACAAAGATAAACACAAAAGAGCACAACTCTTTACACAGCGAAACACGTTGATGCTGAATGAGCGAGACGAGACTTCCTGGTTAACACTGCATTCAGCACGCAGGAGCTTAACTGTGTGCTCTGATTGGTTAGCTTCTCTGTCAAGAGAACTTAACTGCGTGCTCTGATCAGTTAGCTTCTCAGTCAGGAGAACTTAACTGCGTGCTCCGATTGGTTAGCTTCTCAGTCATCCGCCAATAGCGTCCCTTGTATGAAATCAACTGGGCAAACCAACTGAAGAAGCATGTACAGGAAGTAAAAGACACATTGTCCGCAGAACCCGCTAAAAATCTGCGTTATATATTTAGTTATGCTTTCATATAAAATCCGCGATAGAGTGAAGCCGCGAAAGTCAAAGCGCGATATAGCGAGGGATTACTGTATTCCATACCGATACTAAGGAAGCATTTACATGTGTGCAATATGGTAAACAGATACACCTGCCCAACTTAAAGCAATTTTCTGCATCTATATAGACAGTAAGACCTCCAAAAAATCAGATTCTGTAGGGGAATACACTGCTTTAAACAAGTGTCAAAGACTGGATACTAAGTATCTGAATTTAATAAATCTGGTTTGATGTTATGATATTAAAGAGGGAAACTGTTTTCCTGTTCCTTTGGAATATTTTTCACCAAGATCTTAACATCAGTATTCAGAAGTGACATTGGTCTGGGTGATGCACTTTGTAGAAAAGCAGCAATTGACACTTTGCTTAATATTTTTGATAAAATTTTATATACTCTTACTTCAGTAAACATTGTTAACAATAACAGCACTGAGTTTAAACCTTTTTGGAAAACTGGATAGCAGGCTGGGCCTGCTATGATTGGGCATATGAAATCTTGAATTTTAGGTAGCCTCTGAGCTCTGATTTTGTAAGCTATTCTATTTAAACAGTATCAAGTTGTGGTATTTGTATTTTATCAAAAATGCTCTTGGCTTGAGCCTCATGTTCCTTACGCTGTAGGAAAACAAGGACTTCTAGTATTCCTTAAATGTGTTTCTTATTTCTTTGTGCTCCCTAATTTTATTTCCTGCAACACGGTTAATCTTTGAAATTAAGCTCTAAAGTTCTGTTTATGGATTTGTTATAAAATTGTATTGGCCTTTTCCTCTGTGTTCATAGTGATATCGATGTGTCTTAAAGATAAGTTGTTCTGTTTCTTATGAAGTCAAAAGTTTAGCCTCTGATTGTAGACCCAACATTTTCCTATAAAGTGCCTCATTTGTTTTCTGCCATATTCCTGATCTCTGTTAGAAATCAAGGTATTCATCTCAGATGTTATTTAGTCTGTAATATATTTTTATGTGAAATATTGAGATACTCTGTAATCTAACAAGTGCCTTCAGTGATTTCCAGAGTGTTTCTGCAAAAATATCTGGGGAAACATTGGCCTGTTAGAACATATCAGATTGTGTGGTGTTGACATCTGATAATAATTGGGGGAACGATGTGATTTCAAATATATTTTTTGTGTAGGTAGAAGCTGCCATTTCACATAGTGATGTGTCACTATTTTTTAAGTATTGTATTCATCTGCCTGCCAATCATCTGATTTCTTGAGTAACAGCCCAGAGTCACAACTGTAGTATTTTATGGTATGATATTGGTACAGGAGAAAGCAGGGTGAAATGACACCTTTTATTGGCCTACTAAATAGATTACAAATGCAAGCTTTCGAGGCAGCTAAGGCTCCTTCATCAGGCAAAGTGTAAAAAAGAAACTGAAAAGAAACTAAAAGCTGACATTTCACCCTACTTTCTCTTGTATCAATCTATGGCTAACATGGTAACACGGCTATGGTATAATATTAGTAAAGGATGATTAGTCTCTCCATTTAGCATTTTTCCATTGTGGTCATGGAAATTATATTAAGAGAATGTACCATATTTTTTCTGGGTGTTTAGCAAATGAGTTTTTATAGTCCACTTACTATGAGTGAAAATGATTAAACTTATGAAAAAAAATGCATGTTGGATCCAAAAGGTTATATCCATTTTGATATACTGTACATGATATTTTTCCTCTGCAACTATCTGCCAGGCATTTTAAATTCTTCACCAAGTCAATATGAATTCTCTAATATTAATTTTCCTTAAATTATTATGTTTGCCTTTGTAAACTACATTAGTTTTATCATTGCCACCAAAGACTGGTCAAGTTTTTAAACACCCAAATGCTAACTGTAAGGTGTTATATTTGATCAACAATAAAATGTATACCCGTTCTTCTATTCATGATTGAATGCTGATTTTCATTAGGGCTTCTACAGAGAAAGAAGCCTTAAACATTTTCAGACTAAACCATTGTGACATTTTATTTTGTGCTGTGGAGTAATGAGCTGGTGAAAAGGTAAAGAATGGATGAACCTTTAGATCATATTATAAAAGTACTCATCGAAAAGACCAATAACCTGGGAGAAATATAATTTGATTGGGTTGTCTTTTTGGGTGCTCTCAGTCTATGACATCTATGCTTAAAATATATATATATATATATATATATATATATATATATATATATTGTGACGGACAGCCGGTTCCCATGCCCGGCCGGAACGCCTCTGCTGCATACGTCACGAGCCATCATGGACATTGCAGTACCTTCCCCGGGGCGCTTGGGGGCAGCCTCCCTGGCCGTGGATCCCTCCTCAATCTTCCCCGTGGCTCCATGGGACATGGAGTCCATCACAGCAGCCCGGTTGGGAGATGGGGTGGCCGCTAGGGGGTGCTGCGGACAACCAGCCACCAGAGGTGCAATTAAGACCAGCTGGTCAGGCACCTGGAACACTTCCGGGTGGGGTATAAAAGGGCCTGCCTCCCAGCAATCAAGTACAGAATCGGGAGGAAGAGGACGAGGTTGCCTGGGAGGAGTGGTGGAGCAGGAAAGTGTGGTTTTTGTGTGTTTTGTGCTTGGGACTGCGTTGGGCCGGTGGGACACGGAGAAGACGTGTGCCCACGGCTGAAGAAAGAAAATAAAAAAAAGTATTGAGTGTGAACACGTGCCTCTGCGTAGTCTGTGCCGGGTCAGGCGCTATATAGCGCCTTTATCACAATATATATATATATATATATATATATATATATATATATATACAGTATATACATTTTAAAAGAACTTACTCAATACCAGACTAATACGCAGAAGAGAACGGGAACTTTGAGAGTGTGTAGCCTGAACAAGAAACCAACCATTGGCAGTAATTTTGTTGATCATGATTTGAACTGGACAAATAGCTTAGTTCACTGGGTTGCTACCGATTTCCATAAGTCACATGTAGCCTGGTTTTAATACAGTCAGCATTCGTGTGCAAGGTAATTTTATTTCTTTTTAATGGGAATCTGTTAGTAAATAATTTTGTTTTTTAATGAGCATACACATGGCAAATACTGTTTACTTGTCAATTAAATATTGACAGAAGGACGTAACTTAATTAAACATTGTGCTAACTGTAACACTGCGGATTAGGATTTCAGTCAGTTGCTACAAAGTGCCTGTCAGTTTTTGTCTATGTTAAGTTATCACATCCAGCCTACCAGCTAGGACCCTGCACTTCCAGTGTGCACTTCTAGCGTACCACAGAATCTAACTTTTGATACTTTCAGTAGTGTGCTGGACTATCATCCCTGCTTTCTTTTTTATTTATTTAATTTTCTACTGAAGAACTGAATCTGCACATAATACAATATTAATAATATTATTAATATATAATAATATATATTATTCATTATATAATATCTTATTTGGTTGCTAGGCTTGGAAAATAACATTCAATACTGAGTCTGCTCTCATTCAAATTTCATCAAGCTTTAAATAAATTATGTTTACGTAGTATGACACAAAATTATTTTAAACCACTTTCAGTGCTTGCAGGTTTTCAGTGTGTTTCTTGTGTTTTTATAATGATATTTTAAAATAATGCTGAAGCCTGAAATATCTGTTGTATGGCATTTCTTAATGCTTAATGGAACAGAAAAGTGTGGCATTGCATTCATAGTAAGCAGGAGTGAAATAACATGTATTATATCGTTTTACTCTGCTTCTTGAACCTTGTGAGCTGTGGTTACCACTTCCTTCTTTCCAGTTGCATTATACTAGAACAAAATTGCTGAGAGGAGACAGCCACAGTATCAGTGCAAGTACTGTGTTTACCGATCAATACTGACAAGGCCAAAAACAACATCCGCAAACAGAAGACTCAGGTTGTTTCCCTTCACAACACACGCTTTCAACATAAAATAGACGATGAGTGTCCCAATTAAGCGTGGAAGCAGCACATCATGAATATATTGGCTCAAGATCTTCCTGATGTCTTACTTTATTCAACGGCTGCCTCTGCATACATGTGTTTCAGCTTCTGCTTAAGTTGAAGACTTAAGTTAAAACTTGTCTTTGTAGTAATTTAGCAGAGAATAAAACCCTTTCCTAGAACTTAGCATCCTATTTTTGTGGAGCCATCTGAGAGCTCTCTATATGTCAGTTCTGTCAGGTCTCCTGTTAATGCTCCTTTTTTGACCACTTGCGTTAGCTTCTCATGGCTCCATTTTCCCAAGTTTAAATATTAATGTCTTTGCTGCAGTACCCATTACATAACACAGATCTGCAGCAGCTAAGAGCACATTCAAAAGATGTGTCTAAAGTACAGATATAGCTAAATTAAGTATCTTTAGCAGATTGGGATTAGACTTTGTCTACAGTGATTAATACCTTATGTGCCTTTACTTTGATGTAAACTGACAAAGCAGAGATACTAAAATACTACTTAGGTGACTTTCAGAACAGAAGACCAATTTACATGACTGTATTTGTTGTGCTCATTTGTGAATATTGTTCTACAAAATGACAACTATCTTGTTTCAAACAGCTTGTTCTGATGTGATTGTGACACTAAGTTACAAGAAATAGCAAATACGTTCTACCAAATGTTTTATATGGTGTCTCCACATTTATCTTGGAGACAGGCTTCACATTCTGCAACTGCAGTATTAGTTCATATTATGTTATGATGGACAATCTGTAACTTAGTAAGTGACTTGTTTGATCAGCTACTGTCTTCTTAGTTTCCCTTTTTATTGATCATCACAGCACACACAAATCTTTTGACAGGCTTCACCTTGTGTATCCTAACAATATTTTTATTGCCAAACACAGTAACAATCTCCTAAAGTTTAATAGAGAGTGAGAATTTTACTGTGTCTATAGATGATCACTCTAAAATGTTGACCAATGTCGTGCCTTAACATTTTGCTCAACTATTTCCTATGTGATAAGGCCGGGGATCTTGCCCCACCGTGACGCCTGGAGAAGGGAAGGACCCAGAGAGGGGCAGTATCTTCCCCGGGACATAAGAGGGCAGCCACCCTGGATTGCATGGGGGCCATGGAGCTTGGAAGTTCAACTCTGTGGGGGGCCGTGCTCACTGCCAGGGGGCACCTGGATGGTTCCGGAGCTATGGACTGCAGCACTTCCGCCACACCAGGAAGTGCTGCCGGAACAGGAACTAGGTACACCGGGAGTGCTTCTGGGTGCCCATGTAGCACTCCCGCTACACCAGGCCATCAGGGAGCACCTAGAGCACATCCGGGTGCAACCTAAAAGAGGCCGCATCACTCGGGTGGCAGAGGACAGAGCTTGCAGGACAGGAGTGGAGGCGGCAAAGGAAAAAGAAAACAAAGAGGAAGAAAAGGACTGTGAATTTGGGCTGGTTGGTGCACTGTTGTGTGTGCAGAAAAAACAGTAAATAAAAACGTGTGCATTTTGGGGCATTCTCAGTCCGTCTCTGTCTGTGTTCCAGGCGTCTTTCACACCTATTTGAATTTTTCTGGAAAGGGCAGAAAAGTAGAACTAATACTGTATATAATACAGTTGAAATGTTTCCGATAAAAGGTGCTTTATAATTTGATTGATTTGTTTACCACACTTGAATATTTTTCAAGCAAACTACTTAAAAATGTGCCAAGGTGCATGCTGCAATAAAAGGGAAATGAGCTCTTGTTTCTTAAAAGGAAATTGCCAAGCATGATAGCTATTTTCATTCCTCCCCGGAGAGACAAGATCCAACCTTTAATAGACTATGCTGAGCTGCATGGTTAAAACCACAGTTTAACACTTAAAACACTTCGGAGAAGACAATTGCTCTCTTAAACATTTGTGAGTTGCCCTCTCAGGGATCTGAACAGCTTCTGGAAAACTTAACGTTTTTGTCTGCCTCTTACTCCTAAGCTTCCTACACACTTTTTCTCCTGGAACTCTCATAACTACTGTTTTAAAAAGTTGTCAGGTCCTTCCTTATGCAGCCCATTCATATACCTCAAGTTTTAGAATTCAAAGCCAACTACTGAGGGCTTCCATCCTACCCTATGAAACTCGCAAAATAATAGAGTCCCATTAAAGATACTTATCTGTATATTTTTCATGAACACTGATATTCAGATTGTCTGAAAATAGATAACGTTTTAAGTATGGTGTATCTCTTTACATTTCACTCAAACTGTGATCTTTGGCATTCTATGAAGTTACTTGAGGGAAAACATTTTATTAATCTTACCACAAAAATAAACCACAGTTTCCTTTTTTTTCTTGCATTACTTATTTCTAAACACAGCGTGGACTATAGGAGTGATATATCATTTTATTAAACTTGTTAATACTTTATTAGCTTTAATGCCCTTGTGGTTGTGTTGACAGGATATTGGACTATTCAACTACATCCGTTTATTTTTGTATTGTACACATCACTGATTACAGGCTCATAGAGCCGCAGCAAGTTTACAGTAAAAATACAAATTTACAAATACTAAAGACATATAAAAGTATGGATTGCATTAAACAGTTTATATCAATAAATTTGTTGTTTAGATTGAATCAAGAATTGTAAAATCAGTATTAACAAAGCCTTCTCATAGTGGAAGAAGTGTTTCATCAAGACTACTTGTAAGTGTAAGATAGCACATTATATTTACAGTGAGATTCCAAGGTGCTGAATTCTCTGTGCTCACAAACATGGGCTTTATTACATTATACATTAATCTTTCTCAATTTTATATTTGAGGTCTCTATTCATATGGCAAAAATATAACTGGCAAAACATCCATCCACCCATTTTGAAACATGCTTAATCCAATAATTCAGTCTGGAAACTATTACCCCATCACATGGTACAGTTAGTGTAACGTTTCATGAAAACCTTTGGACACCACTCACCCAATTACAAATTGTGTTGACATTTCAAGTAAAAAATAGTAAAAACAACGATTTTAACAGTGAAAAAACCAAAACAATGGCATTTCAATGAAAATGTAAGTATATAGTTGCAATTTACTTAAGGGACTAATACATAAATAAATAAAAAGAAGATTTTATGTGGCATTTGCAAAGGTTTGGACACCTTACTAAGTCAGTACTTGCTCTTTTGGCAAAAATCAAAGTTTGCCAACATTTTTGTGTCTAGCTTTAAGTCTTTGAATTTTTGTTTTGGAAATGTGTTCCCATTCTTCTTTGCAGCTGTGAGATGTTCTTGAGCTTCCATGCATGCACAGCAGGTTTAAGATCTACCCACTGTTTTTCAATGATGTTCAAGTCTGGAGACTGTGAGGACCATTCCAGAACCTTCAACTTCTGTTTCATGAGGCTGTTGGCAGTAGATTTCAAAGTGTGTTTTGGATTGTTGTCTTGTTGTAGAAGCCATTCCTTTTTCAGCTTAATTTCCTGACTGACTGCCTAACAACGGTTTGATGATATTTAATGGAATTCACTCTACCCTGTACTTATACCACTGCTTTCTGTGCCACTAGACAATATAATACAACACTATTTTTGTATAGCCCAAAATCACACAAGTGCTGCAATGGGCTTTAACCGGCCCTACCTTTTGACAGCCCCCCAACATTGACTTTCTAAGAAGACAAAAAAAAACTTTTAGGGAAAAAAATAGAAGAAACCTTTGGAAAGGAAGTTCAAAGAGAGACTCCTTTTCAGGTAGGTTGGGCGTGCAGTAGGTGTCAAAAAATGGAGGTAAATACAATACACAGAACAAAACACAAGTATTCCTTAATACAATCTAATCTAGTGCAATAGAAATAACTGCCAAAAAGCCCAAAGCATATAATACAACCACACTTATACTTAACAATTGGCAAGGTGCTCTTTTCTTCAGATGCTGCTACTTTGTTTCTCCACAGAAACCTTTTGTGGTTGGTGCCAAAGAGTTTGATTTTAACTTTATCAGTACACAGCACTTGGTGTTAAAATGCCTTTGTATTATGTAGACATTGTTTTTTGTTACATGATGGTAGGTAAGGTTTCCTTCTGATGCCTCTTCACTGAAGGGAATGTCCATTGTCAGGGATGCCAGGGGCAACGACCCGGCCGGGACGCCGTGAGGGACCGGAAGAGGGTCAAAGCCCACCCTGGATCACGTGGGGGCCGACTTCCTGGTTGCTCTGGTCACCGCCAGGAGGCACCCCAATGCCTTGGGGACCTGTTACCTCAGCACTTCCGCCACACCAGGAAGTGCTGGGGGGAAGATTTAGGACGGCACCCGGAGAGCTGCCGGGAGGACAGCCGGCACTTCCGCCACGCTGGGGCGTGGCCAAGGGAGGAATGCCGGGAACACCTGGGGCTCATCCGGGAACTGGATAAAAGGGTCCGTCTCCCTTCATTTGAGGCTAGAGTTGGGTGGAAGAAGGACAAGGCAAGAAAGGAGAGTGGAGGCAGCCCGAGGAGAAGGCATTTATGGTCAAGACTGTGATTGTTGGGGTTTGTGCACTTTATTCTGGGTCTGAGTGACCAAAAATAATTGTAAATAGTGTATATAATAAACGTGTGGTGGTGAAAAACAACATGTCCGCATGTCTGTGTCCGGGTTGGCTCCACACCATGTAAGTAACACTACGCAGTACAGCAGGTCAAAACCATGCCATTCTCAGCAAAACATGACTGCAGGTCCCTTGCAGTTATGTGATGGTTTTGCGTTGCCTTCCTGCACAGCATATGAGCTGTTCTATCTGTCAGTTTTCTTGGTCTTCCAAACCTTGTCTTGATCTCCACTGTTTTCCTTAACTGCTATTCCTTTATGACTTTTCACACTTTGGAAATTGCTAGCTAGAAGTGCACTGATATTTCATTTTAGTCATTTCCTGACTTTTAGGCCTTGGTTAGTTTAATTTCAGATCCTATGTCAGTTGCCTGGTTGTTGAGTGTTACATAATGATTGAAGAGTCAAAGAATTTATTAGATTCTGGAATTGTCATCAGCTGACAATTCCACAGACAATTCTTGACCCAACTCATACACAGTAAATTCTCAGACTTTATAACTGAAAAGGTGCCCAAACTTTTGCAAAAGCCATAATTACTCTTATTTTTTCAACATTTTTTTCATTGAATAAATTGTAACTGTGCATTTCATTTTCATAAAAATGCCATGAGCTGTTCAAAGCATTTGCTGTTGAAGTATTTACTATGGTTTACTTCAAATATCAATGTGATATACAGTTTTGTTAGGAATATCCAAATGTTTGCATGGAACTGTATCTACAAAACCACCTTTAATTATGGAGCGCCAGTTTACAGATACCAGCTAACCTGATTACGTTATATCTGCATTTCCCACAGACCTCTACAATTTAGCTGGCTGAACTAAAATGCACAAGGACTGGTTCATTTCATTATGATTGTACTGTATTTGTATTTAATTTGCACTATTAATAAATTTGTTTTTTTTCTTCTATAATCTGAAAGAGCATGTTTTATTCTGTTCACAATGCTCTTATTCAGGATATATTTATTTTATTCTAAACCTGTGTGTGTATATACATACTGAATATACCTTTTTATTCTTTTGTAACTTAATTAATAACTACTTTATTACCACCACATAAATCAATGATCTTTAATTGCAGTTGTTTCATCCAGCCATTTTATAAACCTGCTTACCCAATCCAGAGTCACTCACCCAAGTAGCACTGGGTACTTAAAAAACAACCTTTGGCACAATGACAGTCCATCACTGGGCCCACTCATAGACACACACACTCAGTTCTTCTCACAGATACTCTGAAAAATATCTATTACATTTTATTTTACCTGTTATAGTTTTGTACTCTTAGTAGAGTACAGTATCTACACTGTTTTCATAATGTATATATGCATCAAGTAACGCATTAATACTGGTGATTCTGCTGTATACAGCACTAAATTTAGAGTCCCCCTTAACACTTACACATATCCAAATTAAAACTAGCTCAAATATATCAGAATGTGGCGATTCACGTTAGGGGTCCATGACAGTGTGCAAGGTTTTAAGTGAGCTCAGGCTTGTTGGGGTGGGGTGGGATCGGTTGGGTGTAGGTGGCACCTGGGTATTGATGGGGAGACTGGCTGGTCATGCATTCACCTACACATTCACATGCTCTGGAGATCATAATTAAGGCACCTACATCTGCTGAAATATAAAGAACCCTGAATTATACAGAGGTGAAAAAGAAAGAGAACAAAAAAGCAAAGAAAGGATAGAAAGAATTTGATGCTTAAATGAAAAAGAAAAGATGAATAATAAATAAAGTAGCTGAGAACGATGCTCCATTTGGAACAGTGGTACTCTAGTGTAGGGTAGGTAGTGACCAACGTCTCAAGGATATCCCACTAGCACTGAGGGATAGAGGTGGCAGAAGGAACGTGAGTTTCTCAGGTCCTCGTGAGCATCGAGGGATGGCAGCAGACACACTGATATGGAAAAGGCTTGTGATGTTTTTAAAGGGATGAATCATGATGGTGTTTAAATCTTGGATTTTTAACCTATTTATTAGATTATTTATTTGAATTTTAACTTCCAAAAAGACACTGTTTTGTCATGGATTATTAATTTATTTATTTACTGAAGTTCTACACGGTACTTTTTGTACACTGTTTGGTTTGTTTAAAATAAAAAGCACTAAGCACTTTTGCATCAATCTTGTTGTTGTCTGTCCTCATTCACCCTAGTCCATAACTGTCAATGACTTGGGTTCAAGAGAGGTATGCCAGCTGCTGGGAACTTGGGCATCACACAAGGATTGGACCCTAATTGTACAGAATACTGGGTAGCTTCGGCCTTGTTTGGGCCTATCCAAAAAATGAAGCCCTATTGGGATCGATTTTTTCTTATCAATCATAGAGTATAATATGTGCAATCACTGCCAATCATCTCACGGCACTCTTTGGAGTTATTTCACATGAGGTTATAAACTAATCGTTATTTCCTTTACTAAATTGTTAGCACTTTGACTGATTCAGCTCAATTGGACGAATCCAAATGTATCCTAAATAACTCAATGAGAAAATTATATTTTATGTTATCTTAAACTGGAATAAATCTGTCTTTCCTAGCATGAAACTGTGCAGAGATTCTTTAAAATTTGCTGAGATGTCATTAATGTTATTCTTAAATAGGTTTGCTGAGCTCCTGCCTGTGTTTCTGCTAAAATCCTATGGTTTTAATTAATAAGTGGATGTATAACACAGTTGGTATTTCTTTATTTCATTACTAATTAGCTCTCTGTTGTGGGTGACAGTGGGAGTTTTAATGTGGTTTCTGTGATATATGGGATTAATTATATGCCTTCTTTAAATCTAGTAGTTTGTTTTACTGTAACCTATGTTTGATCGTTATATTATAGAACTTCATCTTGTAAGATATGGCCGGCCATTCATCCCAGCCAATACCCCCAAGCCGCCAGGTGGAGCCCTCCTTGCAGCATGGAGGTCCCCAGAAGACCTGCAGGGCATCATGGACAATGTGGTTTTTATGCACAGCCCTGCTGGATGCCATGGGGGCCACAGGAGGGAGCTGTAGGGAGGACCGAGGGCTTCTTCGTGCCCTGTGACCCGGAGGTTCGTCATAGGAAGAGCGACGGACTTCCGGGTTGAAGAAAAGGACTATTTACCCTGACCCGGAAGGAATAAAGACTTGTGGACTGTTGGGCAGAAACACCTCCGGGTCAGGGAGTATAAAAGGACTATGGGAACTCCCAGACAACGAGCTGAGTTGGGAGGCAGGGTGGCTAAGCGTCTGGGAGTGGAGGATTGGTTATTTGTGATTATTATTGGAGAATTGTGGAGAGGAGCGTGCTTTGTGCACATAATTATTATAATAAATAATTATTTGGACTTTTATCTGGTGTCTGACGTGTGGTCCGAGGGTACAAGGGTGCGAGAAAACCCCTTAATCTGTCACAATCTGTAATGCAGAGATTTGGAACACCTACATTTTTTTAAAAAACAAATTACACACAAGTTCAACATGCACAGACAAACTTGCAAAACCACTTAAACAACAAACTAGCCAGGATACAGACCTAGATTCCTGGAGGCAGCAGCCTGAACCACTACGACAATTTGATATCTAATTTGGTTTTAGTAATTTGAAAGAAAGACCTTAAGGAATTTAGTTTGGGCTAGGGAATGCACAGGCGTGCTGTAAATATAGGTGCATATCTGTGTTAAATATCGAAGTCCCCATCTAATTAACTGCTAGACTGGCGCTTAGATTTTTTTTCTATTGTGTGACCTTGCTTTAAGTGCTCAGCAAGCTCTCTTATGCAATATTAACAAGGCTCATGCCAAGTATCAGGTAGCATTTCTGTCTTTTTATGCCTTTTTAGAATAGATTAAACTCTTTAAGACAACAGTACTTCATGGATTTTTTCTTGGTTGACTAAATTAGTCTTCTTTCTATTGTATTTGAATGTATTGCTTTTTCTCAATGTTATTTCGTTTCTTTTTTTGAAATCATAGTAGATATCCATCATTTTGTCATCTATGCTTATTTTCTCAGTCTTGCCACCCAATATAAATTCCACACCATGCCACAATGCTTTCATTTAAACTCAAATATTGTACATGAGAAACAAAAGACAATGACAGACATGGCAGTAGCGGATGTGAACTCACCGACACAGAAAGAGAGAAAGAGAGTGAATCATATTGAATTTCAGGGCAAATTGTTCTGACTATGTATAATCTTCACCAGATCCATGTTTCTATAACTTTAAATTTCCAAGAATGTCTTTCATGGTAACATATAGTGTACATTTAAATTCATGTTTACTTTGTTTTGCAGTGTGTAGTTTCATTGCTGATAGTGGGTTAAAAGATAGAGTAAGAAATAAAGACCTCAGAGTATGAATATAATATCTGTCCTGGAAACAGAGATCCAAAACTGAATTTAGGAAGTGTCACTAATTAGGGGACCTCAGGCCAGAGAATTATGTCAGTCCTGAATGCTAGATGGCATTAGTCAAAAATTATTATTATAGAAGGCAGTGCCCTAGCAGCATGTATTACAATTCTATACTGTACATGGCAGCTGGGGTGCACAAAAATGATAAAGGGTTCCTGTTAATTTTGGGAAAAGCAAGCCCACAGGCCCACCTTTGTGTACCCAACACTTTATACATCTATTATTCCATCCATTATTTGCACTTAATCTGTCCATTTCAGGGTAAAGGGGTCAAAGCCTTTCCTGACGAAATCCTAGCAACATGAGCTCAACATGCAGAGCGAAAGGCAAGAAGCAAAAAAAAAAACCACATGGCAATCAATTAAGAAGAGGAAAATAATTACAACACAATTAAGATAAGAAGATAAGTCAAGAAGAAAAGAGAAATGAATACAATCTAATTCATGAAACCAACAAAACAATTTTCAAGGAATAAAGAAGATACTGTAAACAAACAACAAAGGATACGACTAAACTCATAGATGGTGCTCGGACAAAACAATAACAATTACAGGCCAACACTAAACCTGAATTTGCTATTCAAAGTAAAGTCATAACCAAGAACTGAAAAATGATGTATGCACCCCCAATAAATGTCGAAAAAGGCGACTAGGAGAAGAGTAAAATTTATCATAGAAACACACAAATGTAAAGTATAAATAAATAACAAATCTAATACCTCTCAGCACTTTCTTCTTACATGAGTAAACCCCCCTCTCCCATTTACTTGGAAATAACAATAATTCTTTACATTTATATATCGCTTTTTTCACTACTCAAAGCCCTTTGCAAGCTCAATGCAAGGGGGACATGGGATGTGAACCCAGTTAGCCACTGGGCCATGAGACTCAAATGTTTCTCTATGTATTAAACACTGATTACAGGTTCACCACTATATAACTCGACAACAACACAATGCCTACCTAACACAAGAATACCTTGTCTTCCACGAGGACCTGATACACAAATAAGAAGGCAAAATGTGCTGTAATGTGGATATTGGTTTTAATTACAGCTTGTAATATTTTATGATGCCTGGTTACTTCCCAACAGTTGGCCAATATCTAACGTCTGGTATTGAGTGTAGCCCAGATTTAAGAATTAACACTTGCCTTGGCTGGTTGCTTAGTAAATGACTTTTGTTACTACAAAATTAGCAGAATGTTATGAAATATTCCTGATCTCTAGGATACTACAGTAGATCTTTGCTTAGTTTTTCAATGAAAATTTAAGTCGTTTGCTTTTTTCCCAAAAAACTTAAGTAGGTAACCAGTTGGTGCTACAATCTGTGTTGCTTTTAAATTATTTTCTCAATTCATGGGCTCTGTTAGTTACTTTTTGTGACCAAATACAGGTTTTTGGGGTCATAGAACATTTCTAATAGTTACATATTTTTACATCTTTTTCCAACACCATCTTTTTTTAGCATCACTTTTTGAAAATCATGTGCTTTGCTGTTACTATACAACAACAACCCAATAAGGTTTGTATTGCTGATATACAGTATTACTGTGGAGGCATAATGGTCAGCACCATTGCTCTTCTCGGTCATGTGAGTTTAAAGATAAAACTTAAGATTTCTGTGTGATTGCTGTTATTATTTATTGTTAGTGTTATAGATCCTTTTTCTGGTTTCTACTTTGATTTTTGCTTTAGCATTTAGGATTGACATTGGATAGTTGAGATTCTCAGTTAAAACCTTTTGACTTTTATTTTCTAATGTCTCTTCTTCTGGTCACCTCCATTGTTCTAAAACTCTGCCTTTTTCTTTGGCAGACAACAGTTGGGGTCATGATCTCAGTTTATTTTACTTACAACTTTTTTCGTTTTCCATGAAAGTGTAAATGATATTTAATTGTAAAACACTTATGTATGTGAACAACTTTACAAATTTCATTTTATGAACATTGTTTGTTTTTTAAACATATGAAATTCTTAAGATTCTAAGGAAATTTAAACGTAATGCAATGTTTTTTATTGTCATGATTGAATGATGTCCTACACAGTTCATGCTTTTCACACATTATCAATAAAAGCCCATTTCTCATTTTTAATTTGTTTCCCTAAACAAACACCAGGCAGTCCTGAAGTACTATACATACATTCATCTGGGCTAATGTGGTAGTGCTTTAAATTATGCTGACACCCTCTCCTTTAACCCTCAAATCAAAATATTGACTTTGTAAAGAGTATACATTACTGTGCATTAAACTAAGACTCATGCTTTATAACTTAAATCTCCAAAGAGAAGCATCATGTTGCATTTTAGATGTATCAAAACATACACAGGAACCTTGCTCTTAATTAAAAATATGTTTATCAGAGAGTGGCCGAATCACAAGCTCAGTCTGTCCCTACAAAAATGTTCTGAAGCACTCTGCACTAAAACGTTTGTGCACACAGTACATACTTACACAGTGACTTACTTTTAACACGGCTAAATGACGATGCAAAACTCAAATCTAAGTAACAAATACATTTCTAAACAAGATTAAAAAATGCTTCTCATGAGTATTATCCAGAGTTCTCAAAGTGATACAGTGGGCCTACCTGACTGATCTCATCAATACAACCATGGCATGGCAACTATAGTATAAAAATGTTAGTAAGCACCCAGAACTGCAATACAGTATGATCCCAATATAAATTTCGTCCTGAAGCCCTATCACTACCTAAATACTGCAACCTAAAGAAGCAAAAATAAATATTCTTAAATGACAAGCTTGATATTTATCAAAGCAAGGCTACATACATACATAATGCTATACATGAAAACGCCATAGGCAAGTAGGTTCTAATATAAAGCATTTTTCTAATACCTGTTGTTGCAGTTTAAAATGGGGTCTGTGGGGCTTCTGTGAAAAATTGGGGGAAAAAACCTTAACACTGACTGAATGCCTCCTTTTTAAGCAAATAATGTCCTTGAGTATTGATCAGGGCGGCACGGTGGCGCAGTGGTAGCGCTGCTGCCTCGCAGTTATGAGACCTGAGTTCACTTCCCGGGTCCTCCCTGCATGGAGTTTGCATGTTCTCCCCGTGTCTGCGTGGGTTTCCTCCGGGCGCTCCGGTTTCCTCCCACAATCCAAAGACATGCAGGTTAGGTGGATTGGCGATTCTAAATTGGCCCTGGTGTGTTTGTGTGTGTCCTGCAGTGGGTTGGCACCCTGCCCAGGATTGGTTCCTGCCTTGTGCCCTGTGTTGGCTGGGATTGGCTCCAGCAGACTCCCGTGACCCTGTGTTCGGATTCAGCGGGTTGGAAAATGGATGGATGGATGGTATTGATCAGTATTTTGTCTTTGTTTGAGGATGAGGTAAGAAATCCCATGTTCACTGGTGGGGAACATGCAGACTTCACACAAACAATGACTTGGCCTGAGATTCAATCAGATCCATGAAGCAGCAAACTGTAATATGAACTACTATTCCATACAGTGTTTGCTTTGCTAATAAAATATTTCCACTACTAACACATTTGCATTGATGTGCTGTAAGCACTATTTGAAATCTCAAGAATAAGCATATTTTCTTATAAAATGGTACACTTAAGAACACAACTACCCGTTGCAAATGAATGTATATCATAATTGTGAAAAGAACTTGACAGACATCAAATTATTCAATTAAGGCACTGCCTATTAACGTAACTGATAGCTTTTTTATACACATGAAGAAAATGTACTACACTGGCCAACAGTTTTTGAACATGTTGGCTCCTATTCTGGTGGGAAATAGTGGGACATGGCGCCTCTTAGATTTATGTCAAGACTTTTAATGAAATATGATTTCAATGCATCATTTATCTGACCCAAATTGAGAAAATTTCATGACAGTCCCCCAGACTAAGAAGATAAGAAAATAACTCCCAAAAAATCATTTTAGGGAAAAAATGGAAGAAATCTTGGGAAAGGCATTTCAGAGAGACCCCTGCCAGGTAAGTAAGGGCGTGCGGTGGGTGTCAAAAATGGGGTAAATACAATACAATACACAGCACAGGACACAATCTTCAATACAACAGTGCAATAGAAATATTACAAGTTCAGAGCAAAATTCAACAGAGTATACCACGTAATAGGATTCAGATTTGTTCAGAGTCTTGGAGACCTCAGCCATCAAGCTGCCTCCCCCTATTGGCCACTCCATGCCTAGGTGGCCAATCTATCATTGACAGTTCATACAAAATTGCACAGACGATTTCTATACATTTGTTTCCATTGTCCTTTAGTGATCTTCTGCATGGTATTGAACATTATGCTGTGCATACACTGTGATCTTATGATGGTTTTGAGAGAAAGTTGCGATTCACGATTGCATCCTGTGATTGGGATGTCATACGATCGGAAGAATTTTTGTCATGTCAGGAATTGCATTCAACTGTCGGTAGGGTGAGCAGCCTCCCAAACCGATTTTCTGATGTCACTATACAGTACATTTCATTGTGCATTGATCTTAGTATTTTGGATTGCTGTTGTCATGCTTGTTTTCACATGTTTGATTTCAAATTTCTAAATATCATATAAGAACACACAAATAATCAAAGGGCCAATGACCAAAGCATCTTAGGAAACCTTTACTTGAAGAACCCAAAATAAATAAACACACAAAATGGTAAATTACATAGAAAAATAGCCTGCGCCTTAACCATCAACGTGTCCTGTTACATTTTTGTACTTTTAGACCACAATACGTCAAGAGTCAGAAACACAGAGATACATGTGGCCATCATGTTTATTGTTTTTTTTTTTGAATGGGTAAATCTGTCCATAAGGTACATGTACATGCATAGTTTGAGCACTCTCGTCATGGCATGTCAATCAGACTAAACGTGTTCGTACAGTTTGGGCAAATACCGTATATGAGTGTTGACTCTATCATGCAGTGTGAGTAGTCACATGCCCACAATCTCTAAAAATTACACGGTGTATAGCTGCCACAACATGTAATAAGTGCAGCTTGCAGTTTCAGGTGTATATATCTATATTAGTGCATCTATAAAGGACAATCAGAAAAGGCCTTTAATGTTATATTGTACATAAAACAAAGGATTGCCTGACTGATGCCAGAATTTAACTTTAGTTTAACATCTTAATGTAAAAACAATCCACTGCTATTGAGTCTGTCCAAATAGGTCTTCTTTATATATGATTTTGGAAACACATTTATGCAGCATTTCTGGCAGGTCATACAAGACAGAATGCTCTTACCACATCATTTTATTTTTCTATAGTATCCATATTAGTGCTTCTTTAAAGGACATTCAGAAAATGCCTTTAATCTAATATTGTATATAAAACAAGGGAATGCTTCACTAATTACAGAGTTTTAAGATTTAAACTTTTTTCTTTATAATGTTAACATCTTATTGTAAAAATATTCCACTGCTATTGAATCTATCCATATTGAAATTCTTTATATATGAATTCAAAAACACATTTATGCAGCCTTTCTGGCAGGTCAAACATGACAGAATGCACTTACCACTATACATATACAAGACATTTCCCTTACTGAAAGATGAAAGCTGTTCATTGTGAAAGAACTGTTTCTAGGATACTGCAGTTATGATCAATCCCAATCCATTCTGAATATTTTTAGCATCTTATATAACACTGACTTATTTTCTACCCAGTCAAAATTGATAATATCTGAATGTTTTACTAGGAATATGATTTACCTGCTATATGTACAGTTATACCTGATTTAAATCTTGACAATGAAGCTCCTTTATCATGAAGTCCCCATGAATGAGGCCCTCTTATTTGATATGGTTCTTGTGCAGGTTCAACTACCAATCTGTTAGTGCACTATGCTATTGTTGTGCAACTTCCTTACACAGAATAGTCATTCTCTATCACTCATATAGTGAGCTTTATGCCAGGAATATACTTAACGGTACACAACGTGTGCACTTGAGGACACTGCTGCTACACAAGTAGTGTACTGTCTATACTTGTGCATGTACTTTTAAGTAAACCTGGTGGATTTTACCAGGTGGCAGTGCGAGAGATCATTATGATGAGAAAACAATGTCTGATTTCTTTGTGTTGTGAGTTGAGGGAAGATAGCTGTTAAAGGTAAAAATTCTTTTGAACATTAGAACACTCTAGGCAAGAACAGGCCATTCAGCCCAACAAAGCTAACCAGTCCTATTCACTTATTTCTTCCAAAAAAACACCAAGTCGAGTTTTGAAAGTCCCTAACGTCTTACTGTCTACCACACTACTTGGTAGCTTATTCCAAGTGTCTATCATTCTTTGTGTACAGTAAAACATCCTAATGTTTGTGCGAAATTTACCCTTAACAAGTTTCCAACTGTGTCCCCATGTTCTTTATGAACTCATTTTAAAATACAAGTCTCGATTCACTGTACTAATTCCCTTTATAATTTTAAACACTTCAATCATGTCACCTCTTAATCTTCTTTTGCTTAAACTGTAAAGGCTCAGCTCTATTAATCTTTCCTCATAATTCAACCCCTGTAGACCTGGAATCAGCCTAGTCGCTCTTCTCTGGACCTTTTCTAGTGCTGCTATGTCCTTTTTGTAGCCTGGAGACCAAAACTGCACACAGTACTCTAGATGAGGCCTCACCAGTGCATTATAAAGGCTGAGCATAACCTCCTTGGACTTGTACTCCACAGATCGTGCTATATAACCTAACATTCTGTTAGCCTTCTTAATGGCTTCTGAACACTGTTGGGAAGTCGATAGCTTAGAGTCCACTATGACTCCTAAATCCTTCTCATAAGGTGTACTCTCGATTTTCCGACCGCCCATTATGTATTCAAACCTAACATTTTTACTTCCTATGTGTAATACTTTACATTTACTGACATTAAATTTCATCTGCCACAAATCTGCCCAAGCCTGTATGCTATCCAAGTCCTTCTGTAATGATATAACAGATTACAAATTATCTGCTAATCCACCTATCTTGGTATCATCTGCAAACTTAACCAGCTTGTTACTTATATTTCTATCTAAATCATTTATATATATTAAAAATAGCAGCAGCCCTAGCACTGACCCCTGTGGAACACCACTCTTAACATCGGCCAGTTCTGAAGCGGTTCCTTGCACCATCACCCTCTGCTTCCTGTGTCTGAGCCAATTCTGAACCCATCTAAAAACATCACCCTGAACTCCCACTTCTTTTAACTTGATGCCCAACCTCTCATGTGGCAACTTATCAAATGTTTTCTGAAAGTCCAGATAAATAATATCATAAGCTCCACTTTGATCGTATCCTTTTGTTGCCTCCTCATAGAATTCCAGCATGTTAGTAAAACATGACCTCCTCTTCTGAACCCATGCTGACTGTTCAGAATAACTCCTGTCCTTGCCATGTGTTGCTCAATCTTATCCTTAATAATTCCTTCCATTAATTTTCTTGTGATGCATGTTAAGCTTACTGGCCTATAGTTGCTTGGATCTGCTCTATCATCCTTTGTATATAATGGGATGATACTGTATTTGCCATTTTCCAGTCCTTCGGAATCTCTCAAGTGCGCAGTGACTTCCTAAAAATATGTGTCAAGGGTTTATATATGTACTCACTAGCCTCCTTAAGAACACGAGGATAAATATTATCTGGTCTTGGTGACTTGTTTGATTTCATCTTATTTAATCTGAGCAGCACTTCTCCCTCTACAATTTCCAAATCCCTCAGTACCTGGGAGGTTATCCACTTGCTCACTTGTAAACACCTCAGAAAAATGTAAGTTTAGGGCATCTGCTATTTCATTGTCTGTATCTTTTAATTCCCTTTACTATTCCTGATGAACTTGACCTCCTCCTTAACTGCTCTTTTACTACTAAAATACTGAAAGAATCTCTTGGGGTCTTCTTTCTCCTTATCTGCTATATTCCTTTCCACCTGTCTTTTAGCCTCACTGATATCCTTCTTAATGGTTGCCCTCATGTTTTCATACGCTCTACGATTCACTTTGCAGTCATTAGTCTTATATGCCTTATAAAGTAGTTTACAACTTCTTTTTAAAATCTTTATTAATCCACCGTGGAGTTTTTTTTGTTTCCTATTAATTCCAAATTTAGGTATGTATCTGTCCTGCATTACATGTAAAACATTTTTAAACCTGTTCCACTGCTCCTTGACTGTCTCCACACTTAAAAGCTTATCCCAGTGTATCCTACTTAGACTTTGTCGCATCTGCTCAAAATTAGCTCTACCAAAGTTCAACTTAACAATTTTAGTCTTTGCATCTGCACTCTTACAAAATACTGAGAATTGTATTATATTATGGTCACTTGACCCTAGTGGTTCAGTCACCTCTACACCCTCAATTCTATCTTGATTATTACAAAATACTAATAAGCTTCACCCCGTGTTGGTGCTTTAACATGCTGTGTTAAAAAACAGTCACTGATTACTTCTAAAAACTCCTGCTCTTGCGGGCCTCCATCTGTAAGTTTATCCCACTTAATATTTGCATAATTAAAGTCCTCCATGACTATAATATCCCCCTGTAAACTTGCCTTTTTGATATTACTAAAAAAATGTTTGTTGAAATTACTTTCTGAATTGGGTGGTCTATAACACACTCCTAAAATAAGACCTAAAATGAATTCTGGTGCTGTTCCAAAGGTGCAAAAAAAAATGGCAACAGTTACACAGAAAATGATATGTGAGACCTTTAAATATATTGCATCATTATGATGGGGAATATGCGATGCTTATATTTCCTATGCGAGTAAAGGATGAAGAAAATCACTATGAATACAAGTTTGATAATTTGCTTCATTGCATTGAACCATTCATCAAATATTGAAGCGTGTAGATTTATCCTGTTGAAGCTGCATTGCGGCTTGCTGTCACGTTGGTAGTAAACAACAA